>NC_090407.1:40665923-40885923 GCF_036365525.1 Heterodontus francisci | reverse complement strand
CACACACAGAGAGAGAGCGCCACACACACAGAGAGAGAGCGCCACACACACAGAGAGAGAGCGCCACACACACAGAGAGAGAGAGCGCCACACACACAGAGAGAGAGAGCGCCACACACACAGAGAGAGAGAGCGCCACACACACAGAGAGAGAGAGCGCCACACACACAGAGAGAGAGAGCGCCACACACACAGAGAGAGAGAGCGCCACACACACAGAGAGAGAGAGCGCCACACACACACAGAGAGAGAGCGCCACACACACACAGAGAGAGAGCGCCACACACACAGAGAGAGAGCGCCACACACACAGAGAGAGAGCGCCACACACACAGAGAGAGAGCGCCACACACACAGAGAGAGAGCGCCACACACACACAGAGAGAGAGCGCCACACACACAGAGAGAGAGCGCCACACACACAGAGAGAGAGCGCCACACACACAGAGAGAGAGCGCCACACACACAGAGAGAGAGCGCCACACACACAGAGAGAGAGCGCCACACACACAGAGAGAGAGCGCCACACACACAGAGAGAGAGCGCCACACACACAGAGAGAGAGCGCCACACACAGAGAGAGAGAGCGCCACACACACAGAGAGAGAGCGCCACACACACAGAGAGAGAGCGCCACACACACAGAGAGAGAGCGCCACACACACAGAGAGAGAGCGCCACACACAGAGAGAGAGAGCGCCACACACAGAGAGAGAGAGCGCCACACACACACACACACGCAGAGAGAGCGCCACCCGCGCGCAGCGCGCGACACAGAGAGGGAGGGCGCGACACAGAGAGGGAGGGCGCGACACAGAGAGGGAGGGCGCGACACAGAGAGGGAGGGCGCGACACAGAGAGGGAGGGCGCGACACAGAGAGGGAGGGCGCGACACAGAGAGGGAGGGCGCGACACAGAGAGGGAGAGCGCGACACAGAGAGGGAGAGCGCGACACAGAGAGGGAGAGCGCGACACAGAGAGGGAGAGCGCGACACAGAGAGGGAGAGCGCGACACAGAGAGGGAGAGCGCGACACAGAGAGGGAGAGCGCGACACAGAGAGGGAGAGCGCGACACAGAGAGGGAGAGCGCGACACAGAGAGGGAGAGCGCGACACAGAGAGGGAGAGCGCGACACAGAGAGGGAGAGCGCGACACAGAGAGGGAGAGCGCGACACAGAGAGGGAGAGCGCGACACAGAGAGGGAGAGCGCGACACAGAGAGGGAGAGCGCGACACAGAGAGGGAGAGCGCGACACAGAGAGGGAGAGCGCGACACAGAGAGGGAGAGCGCGACACAGAGAGGGAGAGCGCGACACAGAGAGGGAGAGCGCGACACAGAGAGGGAGAGCGCGACACAGAGAGGGAGAGCGCGACACAGAGAGGGAGAGCGCGACACAGAGAGGGAGAGCGCGACACACAGAGAGAGAGAGACAGAGACAGAGAGAGAGACAGAAAGAGACAGAGACACAGAGAGAGGGAGGGGCTTCCTTGTTTCAGCCTCAGTTGCACACAGCCTTCTGGATTCAAACTGTTTTGTGGCTAGTTCAAAAAACCTGGACCAGCCAGTTAGTCATGAGACCAGCTGGTCTGCCCAGTCCTGGCTTTGTGGATTGTACCATCTTAGCAGGCCCTGGAAATGTTTTCTTACCGATTCAATGTCTGGTGATCAAAATCCATTTGGGTTAATTGGAGCAGGGAATAGTCCTGTATCTCCACAAGTAGCATCTCTTAGTATCAAATGTCCTTCCAAACCAATGTCTGGTGATCTTCAAACAAGTCATTTCTTCACTCCAGCAACAGTTTAAAATCAATGTTCATATGACAAAATTATTATGCCTCATCCTTGGCAGATGGGGGTCTGCATAACACTATCAAAAAAGACTAAACATTTGAAGCTACAATAACTTAAAAAGTGCACAAGGAACTTAAAGAATAATCTGCAAAACTGCAGTTAATAGCGCTTAAAACACTGGCATGCTGAATCTATCACCTCTGGCCTCGGGAGCCAAAGTTAACCACGGCAAGAGCGAGGCCATGTTTTTCGGGAACTGGGCTGACCGGTCCTTTGTCCCTTTCACCGTCAGGTCAGATTACCTGAAGGTGTTGGGGATATGGTTCGGAGGGTCTGGGGCGTGCACTAAAACATGAAAGGAGCGAGTAGCCAGGATACACCATAAGCTGAGCATGTGGGAGCAGCGATCTCTTTCCATTGTGGTTAAGAACCTCATCATCAGGTGCGAGGCGCTCATGTTGTTGCTGTACATGGCGCAGGTCTGGCCCATACCCCACTCCTGCGCCGTTGCGGTCACCCGAGCCATTTTCCGCTTCATATAGGGATCCAAAATGGACAGGGTCCAGAGGGACACTTTGTTCAAACCCCTTGATAAGGGAGGGAAAAATGTACCCAACGCGCCCTCATCCTGATGACCACCTTCGTGTGCGGCTGCATCAAGCTGTGTGTAGACCTCCAGTACGCAAACTCCAAGTGTCACTACATGCTGAGGTTCTATCTGTCCCCAGTGTTGCGAAGGATGGGTCTGGTCACATTGCCACGGAACGTTCCATCCAGTTGGTCCGTGCCATACCACCTATCCTTCGTGGAAAAGTTTCTGCAGAAAAACACCTTTGACCACCAATCCATCAGGCAGTGGTCTACACGGAATATCCTCAAGGCCCTACGGGAAAAGGAGATGGTGGATCCGGTCAGATGGTTCCCTGAGCAGACTGCCAAAGTCATTTGGCGGAATGCCTCATCACCAGAACTTTCAAACAAGCACCAAGATCTAGCTTGGCTGGTGGTGAGAACAGTCCTCCCCGTCAGATCCTTCCTGCACGCCCGGAGTCTCACACCCTCTGCACAATGCCCTCGAGGTGGCTGTGGTGGGGAAGAGACTGTTGCCCACCTCCTTCTGGAATGTGTCTTTGCAAAGCAAGTGTGGAAAGAGATGCAGTGGTTTTGGTCAAGGTTCATCCCAAGCAGCTCTGTAACACAGGAGTCTGTGCTCTACGGGCTGTTCCCAGGGACGCACACCGAGACAAACATCAATTGCTGCTGCAGGACTATCAACTCGGTGAAAGACGCCCTTTGGTCTGCCTGAAACTTGCTGGTCTTCCAGCGCAAAGAGTTGTCCACGACCGAAGGTTGCGGACTGGCACATTCCAAGGTCCAGGACTACGTGCTGAGGGACGCACTAAAGCTTGGGGCAGCCGCAGCAAAGGCTCAATGGGGAAAGACCACTGTGTAAGGTACCCCCACCAAGGTGAACTGAGGGGCTGGATCCATGGGAAACCCCTCAACTGTATCCAGAAAATATTTGTTTTGCTGTAAAATGTACATAGCGTGTAAAATGAAATGGAAGGGTTGTGAGGCAACTCACTCCTGTATTGAAGGAAACTGATCTCTTTTGCACTCTTGGTATTATTTGACTGTGCTTTTTGGAACGGTTTTGTAATGTATTTTTTTTTTTACAGTTTTTTTATTAATAAAGTATATTTTGGCAATAAAAAAAATGTGCAGTATTTTGCTTCTGTATAAGATATTTCTGTGAATGCTTGCTAATTTAGAAGCAATCAACTGACGACTCAGTGACAACTTTGTATTGTACTCCTGCCAGATTTTCACCGGCCCTTCCACATTTACACTTTCTGACCCCAAATAACGTGTCCTCAAAAAATCATTACCTTAACCTTTCTCTTCCTTCACCCTCATTTCAATGAATTTAAAGTTCAACACGTTATTGAATACATTTCCTGCTGCCTTCATCTTTACGCTTTCTCCTTTGCCAGAGGCATTCATGACTCCAACCATTTTTCCTAGCTCCAACCTTCTAGCTCCTCTTGGACCCTCCCTCTGAACTCTTGGCAACTTTTCCTCTTAAAGCAGTTCTGATGAAGGGTCAGCCCAAATTGCTAATTATTTTTCACAAGATGGCCAATACATGTGTATTGTAGTTTTCCAGCATGAGAGTTTACTTTTTATTAACTGAACAACTGTTGTATGGCCTTTTAGGTTTTACTGTCCACTATTACACCAACTATAATTATTTATGTGCAAAACCATGATCCAAGCCTGAAATATCCTCTGACTTGGTATTTAATTTAGTAATTTCAAAAAAAATTATAGTTAATCATGAAACAACAGAAAATCTTAACAAGAACAGTTCTCTATTGTTTAAATTGGATGGAGATTAACTGGGTGCTTATTCATAATTTGATAGTCACAGAAATCCTAATCCATGAATAATATTTCTTAGCTAATTAGTTCTTTGGATTCATCCATTTACCTGCTGTTGTCCAGTATCCAAGCCCAATGCTTTTACAAAACCAGAAGGATCAATATATCGTCTATTGCTACTTTGCAGCAAAGCAAACAAGTACTGAAGGTGCTCACAGATGGACTGCGGTTCAAACTCTGAGGAAGAAAACATAATATTAGTAACCGATTATTTGAAGTAAATCTTGTTTTGCTCTAGAATGCCTTATCTTCATGTTATATACCCTATAGGAAGTACATAAAACACAATCCACTTTGTGATTTTTTTTATTATAACGTGGATGTAAGTAATTAAACCTTGCTTGTTAAAATATATTTGTATTGAATTGGATCCTTTTCCAATGATTGTACTGCCTCTACATTCCACATGTACTGAACAACCAATAAAGAACACTTTACTCTTGTCTCAATTCTATAATATACAGCAGGTATACTGAAATACTGAAAGCTAAGCAATGCACGGTGCCTTTATAGTTTATCAATCAGCTGTGTAAACTGCTACTCAGCCTTTTAGCAAAGCTGCCTACTGCCCACTTTAAAGCTCTCAGTCTTACTGGTTTTGCAATCACCATTGTCTGATTTCATGATTTTTCAGGCTCCTTTCCAAATCTGTCACTATAACTGAATTGCGCTGTATTTAAGTTTACTTCTTCTACAAAGCAAAAGTCCACACTGAAGAGAGGCATCACCTCCACACACAAAACTACCTTCATCTTTTAAATTTGATGAATAAATGACACTAGTTTTTATTTAATAAAGAGAAACTCTCTGCTATTGAGGACATCACACGAACAGCAAAATTGCTGCTTCACCCACTGTGCAAGCCAAAAATGTTGCCATGCATCAGTGCAGTTTTGATCTCTATAGCATGATGACCATTGGGGTGGTGGATGTTCAGGGCATATTTTCATTTTTTAAATGTGCATTTATTTGTATTTACCAGGATGTCAAGCATTAGGTGTTCAGGATGTACAATATTATCCTCAAGCAAACAGGCAAGGTGAACTAACATTCATTTTAAACAGTAGTCCTCAAAAGATTTTTTTTTAAATAAAAGGAACGACAAACAATCTACTAATTTGTTATCCATTGAAGAGTGACCCACTTTAGGATGACTGCAACCAGAAGGTTGTCATACTGTGATGTGACAGGTATCTCTTGTACTATTAAATTTACTAAATGCTTCAAAGCTATGTCTCCACTAGATAATTATGAGTAAATTCAAAAGGAATTTGGACCAACCAACTGGACGGGTCTTAATGTCAATTGGTGGAGATGATGTCTTTATGGGGAAGCTAGCTAAGTACATGAAGAAGAAAGGAATGGAATGATTTGCAGATAGGGTGAGATAAAGTAGGGCGTGAGGAGGTTCTTGTGGAGCATAAACACCGGAATAGGCAAATTTGGGTGAATGGCCCATTTCTATGCTGCAAATTCTAACTATAAATAAAAGACTGGAAATGAAAAAATCCTCATTTGCAAAGGTAGAAAACAAACAAGTTTGAAGATCATTACTGAGCATTCAATGAAAGCATCCGGTCAATGAGAATTTATTAACAAAGAGTATTCACTTACACAGGTTTATCTAAAGGGATCTGACTAAAAAGCTATCCCAATTTAGTAAAGATCATAAGTTTGGTCACATCTGAAATAACTCATGCATTCTTGGGAAGCCTACTTTCTAAAAGAGAACTCCCATTTGAAAAGAATTCAAAGAAGTGTGAGAGTCCTGTCTTTTTGTATACTGCCCCTTCCTTGCACCTTACGTCTAATTTTTACAGAAGTTAAACCATGGCTTTTGAAGTTAACAGGTATTGAGCTTTTGCACTGAATGTCTGATGCAATGACCGAAAGGAAACTAGGGAAGAAAATTAGAGATTTATGTCCTGACCTCAAAATACATTCTCAAAACTGACCCTCACTGTGACAGTTTCCACCTTCATAATGCAGAGAGGGAATGCACCATTCCCTAACCAAGAGAGTGAAAAAGGAACTTCAAACAAGGACTGCCAATCCTGCTCTTGCAATTGCTATAATTCAATAAAGGCTTTCTCACTCACTTTCACTCATTCCCTTTCCACACAACTTGGGCTGAGATCAAGAACTCAATATACAGAATCCATGTTCCTTGACAAAGCACATTAGCACATCTATGTGCAGCAACATTTTCCACGCCAGCTTATTTTTACACCATCTAATGTGAACTGCCAAAGTGGATCCATTCATATGAAATTCCGGGCACGTTTGTGTTGAGCTGAATTAACAATTATGCTTGTGGTCATCTGGGCCATGCTCACACATCTAATAATAAAAAGGAAATATCAAACTACTACACAATAGTTTGGTTGAAGCATGATCTGGTTTTCTCAATTTCCTCAAACCTATCCCACTGCCAATACGCACCTGCATCTTCCTCAATCCCTTCTCCAGTCCCTGTATCCTTTCGAGGACCATGGCAGAGATACAGTGCTTGTCGCAACTCAAGGTTATGGAACCAAACCTGAAGCAAGGTGTTTACGTAACAAGTAGCGCCAAGATTAGTCAGTCCTACAAAGGTATTCTTAGGAAAAAGAAAAAATAGTTTGAATTATGAGAAAGAATTCTTTCATAAGCAAGGCGAGGATTCAGGGTTTCTAAAATTGCTAAACTTTAGAGCTGATAGAAGATAAAGGTAATTTTCTATAGATAATAGCCTAACTGACCCAGACAGGGTAGAAGAAAATTAAGGACCCAGCTCACAGGATGCACCTTATATACAGGGAGTTGGAATGTCGTACTGAAAAACACATTTAACACTTAATTCACAAAGTTATTCACAACATATATGGGTAACTGCATTTGATTAATAAATAAAAATGACCGTAGTTGGGCACATGATTTCAAAACACATCTTCTCACAGCATCTACATTTGTACTTTAATCTTTTTGTGTATTTGTTTGCAGTGTTTGCAAGTGTTTGTTATCATGGTGTGCTTAACTTCCTTGATTAGTGAATGGTGATAAGTGTTTGAAATAAAATATACACATGAAATATACACATGAAATATATTTATCTGTATTGTGTATGTAACGTTTTTCTTAAACTAAAATAAGTGCATGTAGCTAAAATGTCACCGTAGCCATGAGTAGCTAGTCAGCAATTTCTACTGAACATTGCTTTATTGATAAAGCACTCCCTGTACAGCAGAAAAGGCTAAACATTATCTAGCAACATTTTACTCTTGTATTATGCAACACAAAATTGCAAAACTAAAAAAGCAGCATCTCCTGGACAGTCTATAATCTCTTGCATGTGTTCCATTAAACATCTGCGTCTCCAAAAGCTTTTGGATTTTTCACCGATTAAACCCCTATTGCTTATCTATGTAGCATTATCACAGATGATCAAAAATATTCACATCTTCAGGCATAGTTTTTGCTATGTTGCGCGGTGCAATTTGCCCAAAATCGGCCAAACCAGCAGCAATGACAAAGGAATTTCAAGTGCAAGCTACATCCACCAGAAAACAGAGTTTCGATTCACTAGAAGCTGGCCTCACGCAGAAAACGGGCCATGCCCCCAGATCGAATTAAAATCACCATGGCGAGTTTCTTCTAACTGTGCCATCGTGCCTGCTGACAGTCCTTTGAGGAGGCTTTTAAAATTAAGCTTTTAATGGTGCAAGGACAATAGACATCTTTAAGAAATTTTAAAATATTTAATATATTAAGGAACTGACGACTGTACATCAATGGGACTAGTAAATGGTTCAATGTAGGTCTTTTTTCAGTGATTTTCTTAGCTAAAATTGGGTTACTCACAGGTACTGGACTAGACACTCAGATTAAAAATGTTGATTTTTTTTTGTGATAAAACCATTTGCAGCTGTATTAATAAAACTGCACTAGGTTACCACTCAAATATATCAAGGAGTTTTTTTAAATGCCAGAGAAATAATTACATTATAAAATGCTGCCCGGTTGCACTGGTTCATGGAAGATTCTACGTCTGTAATTATGCAAATGAGTTTGGGCAGAAGCTTGAACCAATTGGTATTAATTCAGAAAACCAGCACAATTCATGCCCAGATTGCACATTGCAACCAAAGCGGAAACACTGCCCCTTTACATTTTGTACTACACCATCTCAAAACGCACTGCATTCACTCACCTTGCATCTCCTTTCAGAGTTTGGATCATCAATGTTGTGGAAGCTATTTTCATCAATTTCACCCAGCCACACGTGTTCACCAAGACCCACTAAGCAGTTTGGGTTTCCTCTGCAGTTGCGTCTACATTGGAGGGGAAAGCAAAACTTAATAATGACACCTCGAGTGAATCTTGCCAACAATTACTATAACACTGTTGCTAACAAGAAACTGTTGTAATATATGGTGACCCAATTACCTAATCTTACCATTTTAGCTTATGATTTTTGTTAGTACTAACTCGCTAAAAGCCTTCAATCATGCACACTATTGGCTCAAAACAGTATTGAGCAAAAGAGACCAGGATGGTCTTTATTTGATTGCAATCTCTACTGGGATAACAAATGCTGCTAAAGCGGTAGTGAAGCACCATTGGCCATGCATATCAGAGCCAGGTTGCAAGCAGGGAAGGAAGGAAAGAGGATGGAGAAGCAGCCAGAGTTTCCACTCCTGATCTCTATCCAGTGACTCATGCTGCAAAATGTACATTTGAAAATACAAGACAAGGACAGGATCAGGCTCCCATCACGCTGTGTTGTGAGCCTACTGGTTCTCACTAATGACGCTCACACAAAGAATGGCTGTTGGGTAGAGTAGCAGAGAGCTCCTGATGTTTGCAGAACCAAAGGCAGACATAAGTTACTGCTTTCCACAAAAGAGGAAATCCAATTCTTATAGGCTAACTTAATGACCAGCAAATTAAATCACTTATTCTATAACTTTCAAGTATTATTTACATCGAATTTTACAGCACAGAATTAGACCACGGTTCAAAAGGTTAACACGCTGGCATTCCTGCTTCACGTGAGCCTCCTGCCACCTTACTTGGCTTCATCCCATCAAAATAGCCTTCTATTCCTTTTTCCTTCACATACTTATCTGGCTCCCATTGAATAAATTTATGCTATTCAACTTAACCACACCACGAGGCAGCAAGTTCCATTCTCACTACTCCATTCTGTGTGAAGAAATTTCTCCTAAATCCCTTAATGTATTTCTTCATGACTATCTTATATCTACTGACCCTTAGTTTTTAGACTCCCCCACAATGGAAACATTTCTATGTCCACCCTATCGAGCACTATCATAATTTTAAAGAGCTCTCCTCAGGCTTGTTTCTTTGTTTAGAAAAAGAGAAAAAAGCTCTAGCCTGTTCAGTTTTTCCTGCTGTTTGTATCCTCTCAGTTCTGGTATCATCTTTGTAAATCTGTTTTGCATTTTCTTCAGTGCTTCTATAACCCTTATATAAACAAGAGTGCACAGTACTCCAAGTGTGGTCTAACCAAGGTTCTATACAAGCTGAACATAACTTCTCTGCTTTTGAATTCTACTCCACTAGAAATGAACCCGGTGCTGTTTGCATTATCACTGTTTCATTAACCTGCGTTGCTATTTATAATGATTTGTGATGCTGGTTCTGCAAGTTTGTTACTGTTTTTGTGTATCTGGCATGGTGAAACCAGTCTCAATCATTGTGTTAATTTACATGAAAGTTAAACCTGTGTTAGACCACAAATCCAGTTTTAAAAGATCACAATTACACACAGATCTCAGTCGATAAGAACTGCTTTTGAAAACCTTGATAAAAATGCAGTTATATTCTTAACTCAAAATTCCATGACATGCTATGAATTTTTAAATTGAAAATTTAAAGTGAATTAAAAAAGGAGAAAATGAAGTAAATCACTAAATAATGCCAACTCTAAATTGCTGAGCATCTATACAGCATAACGTTAATGGTGCCCATCATTAAGTATGATCGCATGGCATCCAGAGAAGGACAGAGGTCCAGAAAGGAACACAGGAGACAGTGGAAGGACAAACCTGACTTCGAGTCTACAAAGTGGCTTTGGTGCTTTGCTGGGCATGCAGGAGGAAGAAGAGAACAGGAGTAAATCAGGAGCTGCAAGATCAGGCACATGTCTACTTTGGCTGCAGTCACGCAACATACCTGCAGTAAATAAGGATATACCATCACAATGCAAACTTGGTTCCAATTGGATGGGCCAAGATTAAAAACTATTCTTCTATGGGGCCTTACTTTTAAAAATAAGCATATGGTGAAGAAACATCAGCAGCAGTTCCCTTTCCTGATCCAACAAGGTCTACAGCAACATGCAAAAGCAAAATACTACGGGTGCTGGAAATCTGAAATAAAAACAGATAATGCCGGAAATACTCAGCAAGCCAAGCAACATCCGCAGAGAGAGAAACAGTTAACATTTCAGGTCTGTGACCTTTCATCAGAACTATTCTGTTTTTATTACTGCAGTGACATGTATCTGCATTAGACATTGACCCAACCCATCTCTGGCAAGGCTGATAATCAGTTTGTCAGTGGATTCGAATGTTGTCCATTAGTACAGAACGATTTCAAACAGGGTCAGATTACCAGTTAAAATATATTACAAAAGTGTTTTCTTACTGATTGAGACACCAAACTAACTCACTAGACATGGGACAATGGAGATTTCCTATTTTTTTTTTATTCGTTCATAGGATGTGGTTAGGCCAGCATTTATTGCCCAGCCCTAAGTGCCCTTGAGAAGGTGGTGGTGAGCTGCCTACTTGAGCTGCTCCAGTTCTTGGGTATAGGTACAAAAACAGTGCTGTTAGAAAGGGAGTTCCAGGACTTTGACCCAGCGACAGCGAAGGAACGATGATATAGTTCCAAGTCAGGATGGCGTGCGGCTTGGAGGAGAACTTGCAGGTGGTGGTGTTCCCGTGTATCTGCTGCCCTTGTCCTTCTAGGTGGTAGAAGTCGCAGGTTTGGAAGGTGCTGTCGAAGGAGCCTTGGTGAATTGCTGCAGTGTATCTTGAAGATGGTACACACTGCTGTCACTGCGCATTGGTGGTTTAGGAACTGAATGTTGAAGGTGGTAGGTGGTGTGCCAATCAAGTAGGCTGCTTTATCCTGGATGGTGTCGAGCTTCTTGAGTGTTGTTGAAGCTGCACCCACACAGGCAAGTGGAGACTATTCCATCATACTCGCCACAGAATTCCCAGTCTCTCACCTGCTCTTGTAGCCACGGTATTTATGTGGCTGGTACAGTTCAGTTTCTGATCAATGGTAACTCCCAGGATTTTGATAGTGGGAGATTCAGCAATAGTAATGCCACTGAATGGCAAGGGGAGATGGTCACATTCTCTCTTGTTTGATGGCCATTGCCTGGCACTTAAATGGCAAGTAACATTTGCCGTACACATCAGCACAAGAGTGATCTTGCTGCATCTGGACGCGGGCTGCTTCTGTACCTGAGGAGTTGCGAATGATGAACATTGTGCAATCAGCAGCTCACATCCCCACTTCTGACCTTATAATTGAAGGAAGGTCATTGATGAAGCAGCTGAAGATGGTTGGGCCTAGGACACTACCCTGAGGAATTCCTGCAGTGATGTCCTGGAGCTGAGACCTCCAACAACCACTACCTTTGTGCTAGGTATGACTTCCCCCAACCAGCAGAGAGTTTTCCCCGAAATCCCATTGACCCCTGTTTTGCTAGGGCTTCTTGATGCCATACTCTGTCAAATGATGTCTTGATGTCAAGGGCAGTCACTCTCACCTCACCTCTAGAGTTCAGCTCTTTTGTCCATGTTTGGACCAAGGCTATAATGAGGTCAGGAGTGGCCCTGGCAGAACCCTCAGTGAGCAGGTTATTGCTGAGCAAGTGTCGCTTGATAGCACTTTCGACAACCCCTCCATCACTTTGCTGATTATCGAGAGTAGACTGCAAGCGCAATAATTGGCCGGGTTGGATTTGTCCTGCTTTTTGTGGATAGGACAATTTTCCACATTGCTGGGTAGATGCCAGTGTTGTAGCTGTACTGGAAGAGCTTGGCTAGGGGCACAGCTAGTTCTGGAGCACAAGTCTGAAGTATTATTGCCAGAATGTTGTCAGGGCCCATAGCCTTTGCAGTGTGCAGTGCCTTTAGCCATTTCTTGAAATCACATGAAGTGATTGGCTGCAGACTGACACCTTTGATATTGGGGACCTCAGGAGGAGGCCGAGATGGATCATCCACTCAGCACTTCTGGCTGAAGATGGATGCAAATGGTTCAGCCTTGTCTTTTGCACTGATGTGCTGGGCTCCCCCATCGTTGAAGATGGGGATCTTTGTGGAGCCACCTCCTCCAGTTAAATGTTTAATTGTCCACCACCATTCATGACTGGATGTGGCAGGACTGCAGAGCTTAGATCTGATCTGTTGGTTGTGGGATCGCTTAGCTCTGTCTATCGCATGCTGCTTCTGCTGTTGGCATGCAAGTAGTCCTGTGTTGTAGCTTCACCAGGCTGACAACTCATTTTTAGGTATGCCTGGTGCTGCTCCTGGCATAGCCTCCTGCACTCTTCATTGAACCAGGGTTGGTCCCCCGGCTTGATGGTAATGGTAGAGTGGGGGATATGCTGGGCCATGAGCTTACAGATTGTGGTTGAATACAATTCTGCTGCTGATGATCCACAGCGCTTCATGGATGCCCAGTTTTGAGTTGCTAAATCTGTTCAAAAGCCATCCCATTTAGCATGGTGATAGTGCCTCACAACACGATGGAGGGTATCCTCAATGTGAAAATGGGTCTCCACAAGCTGGTCACTCCTACCAATACTGTCATGGACAGATGCATCTGCGACAGGCGGACTAGTGAGAACGAGGCCAAGTAGGTTTCTCCCTCTGTTGGTTCCCTCACCACCTGCCGCAGACCCAGTCAAGCAGCTATGCCCTTTAAGACTCGATCAGTTCAGTCAGTAGAGGTTCTACCGAGCCTCTCTTGGTGATGCACACTGAAGTCCCCCACCCAGAGAACATTCTGTGCTACCCTCAGTGCTTCTTCCAAGTGGTGCTCAACATGGAGAAGCACTGATGCATCAGCGAGGAGCAGCAGTAGGTGGTAATGAGCAGGAAGCTTCCTTGCTCATGTTTGACCTGATGCCATGAAAATTCATGGGGTCCAGAGTCAATGTTAAAGGACTCCCAGAGCAACTCCCTCCTGACTGTATACACTGTGCTGCCACCTCTGGTGGGTCTGTCCTGCTGGTGGGAGTAGACTTACCCAGGGACGGTGATGGTGGTGTCTGGGACATAGTCAAACTCACAGAATCATACCTGACAGACAATGTCAGGCTGTTGCTTGACTAGCCTGTAGGACAGCTCTCCCACCATGTTAGTAAGGAGAACTTTGCAGGGCCGACAGGGCTGGATTTGCCATTGTCGTTTCCAGTTGATGCCGGATAGTCCATCCAGTTTCATTCCTTTTCTTAGACTTCGTAGCGGTATGATACGACTAAGTGGCTTGCTAAGCCATTTCAGACAGCATTTAAGAGTCAACCACATTGCTGTGAGTCTGGAGTCACATAGGCCAGGTAAGGATGGTAGATTTCCTTCCCTAAAGGACATTAGTGAACCAGATGGGTTTTTTTACAATAATTTCATGGTCACCGTTAGACTAGCTTTTAGTTCCAGATTTTATTAATTGAATTCAAAGTTCACCATCTGCCATGGTGGGATTCGAACCCATGTCCCCAATGCATTAGCCTAGGCCTCTAATGGCTAGTGACACTACCACTACGCCATTGCCTCCCCCGATGTATAAAGTTTGATATTGCAAAAAGTACTATGGTACTAGGGTTTGCAATCCACATGACTCTTGCAATCCCAGGATTTTGCATACCCGTGGGGTCAGGATCAGTATTTTCTTTCACCCGACAAGGAACTCTGCCTGGAACCAACTAAAATTAGGGGTGTTAGGGGTGGGCGATAAATACGTTTTTAAGAGCCATCAAAATGTGGTTAACATTCTCAGTTTTTAAAAAAAATCTGAACATACCTATTTATTAAAATTAGCAAACCTCCCATGATACCAGTCACAGTATGTTACAGGATACACCATTTAACATATCATGTAAAGTAGAATGTAGTTGTGACCTCCAGAACGCAGATGTGGGCTCCCTGAAAGCTAGATGGTGTAATTGCTCTGAATGAATGGTGTGTTCCTTTGCAGGTTAAGTTAAACAAGGACCCTCGGTTTCTTTGACAGGTCAGTTAACAAGCTGATGCACTGTCGGACTGGTACATTCTCAGAGGGAGCTGAAACGAAGCATTTTAAGATTATTTTGCATCTGGTACGACAGAGAGCTGAGTGCAGGAAATGAAAAGTGTACATTATCTAAACTTTGAAAACATTTAAAAAGTTTAAACACTCTTATTTTTACATCTAGTTTGGGTTGAATTGTTTCGTTCATTTTAGTTTTAGTGGTCTCCTGAAAAATTAGAAGTTGGAGATGGGAGCAATGTTTCCTCTAAGCTGCACAGCAACTCCAAAGTCCCAGCGTGGGCTGCGCCTCTTTTAATTATCACGCACGTGTGGCCGTGCAAAAAATTTAAAGGAGCCGTGTACTTAAACAAATCACCCATGCACTCCAAAAAATAAAAGGTACTTATTTTTTCACTGAGATTGAGACCATCTGATCAGCTGCCTCTGTTGTGTCCCTCCCTTCCACTAGCCCACCTGGTCAAACTTCCTAAACGCCCTAAACTTGCATCTTTTTCTAATTTCTCTAACTCCCCTCATGCCCTCTCTGAGATCTTCCTATCCATGAGTCCCACCTGATGTCCATGAGTCCCACCTCCTGTTCCCTCGATCCTATTCCCACTAAACTGATCACCCAACTTACTCTCCTGGTCTCCATGGTAGCCAACATTGTAAACAGTTCTCTATCTTCAAGTCTTGTCCCCCTCTCCTTTAAATCTGCTATTATCCCTCTCTTCAAAAGAAACTACTGACCCCACTGCCCTTGCAAACTACCGACCCATCTCCAAGCTCCCTTTCCTCTCAAGTCCTTGAACCTGTTGTCGCCTTTCAAATCCATTCCTATCTTTCCTGGAACTCCATGTGTGAATTCCTCCAATCAGATTTCCGCCCCTGCCACTGTACCGCAACAGCTCTTATCAAAGTCGCAAATCTCATCCGAGAGAACTGTGACAGAGGTAAAGTTTTCCTCCTCGTCCTTCTAGACCTGCCTGCAGCCTTTGACACTGTTGGGCACACCATCCTCCTGAACACCTCTCCACTGTCATCCAACTGGTTAGGATTGCTCTCACCTGGTTCCATTCTTACCTTTCAAATCGTGGCCAGAGAAACACTTGCAATGGCTTCTCTTCCTGCTCCCGCAGCATTACCTCCAGTGCCCCAAAGGATCTATCCTTGGCCCCCTCCTGTTTCTCATCTATATACTGTCCCTTGGCAATATCATGGGAAAGCACAGCGTTAGTTTTCACATGCATGCTGATGGCACTAAGCTCCACATGATCATCACTTCTCTCAATTCTTCCACTGTTGCTAAATTATCTGACTGCTTATCGAACATCCAGTACTGGCTGAGCAGAAATTTCCTCCAATTAAATATTATTTTTGGTTCCCACTCCAAACTCCGTTCCCCAGCTACTGACTCTACCCTCTCCCTGACAACAGGGTGTCATATTTGACCCAGAGATGAGCTTCCAACCTCACATGCGTGCCATAATTAACACTCCCCATTTCCACCTCCGTAACATCTCCTGACTTCACCCGTCTCAGCTCATCTGCTGCTGAAACCCTCATTCATACCTTTGTTACTTCTAGAGTTGACTGTTCCAATGCAGCAGAGCTGCAGGGATACTGGGAGTGGGACTGACTGCATGGACTTGATGGGCCAAATGGCCTCCTTCTGTGCCATAAATGACTGACTCCTGGCTGGTCTCCCACATTCTACTCTCCGTAAACTTGCCATCCAAAACTCTGGTGCCCGTTTCTTAACTCGCACTAAGTCTCGTTCACCTATCACCCCTGTGCTCGCTGACTTACATTGGCTCCCAATCAAGTAACATCTTGACTTTAAAATTTTCTTTGTTGAAATCTCTTTATGGTCTCATCCCTCCCCATCTTTAAGCTGCATACACTGCGACACATCAGGGAGGGGGAAAGTTATCTGAACATTTTGTACCAGGAGGTGGCCACACCCCTTAGGATAGGGTCTTCTGATCTGCTCAGTGGTCAGGGACAGGAGAGTGTGGCCCAGAGGGCAGGAGTGCAGGAGCCTCAGCCTTTGCAATTGTCCAACAGGTTTGAGATTCTTTCAGCTTGTTTGGATGAGAGTGGAGGGTGCAGGGATGGATGAGCAACCGCACCATGGTACAGGAAGCCATTCAAGTGGAGGGAGAAAAAAGTAATGTAGTGGTAGTTAAGAACGTATAGTTAGAGGAATTGACACTGTTCTCTGCAGGAAAGAGCGAGAACCCAGATGGCTGTGTTGCCTGCCCGGTGCCAGGGTTCAGGACATTTGCTCAGGGCCAGGGAGGAACTTGAAAGGGGAGGATCCTGTTGTCGTGGCCCATGTAGGTACTAACGACATAGGCAGGACAAGGAAAGAGGTTCTGCATAGTCAGTATGAGGAACTACCTCAAAGGTAATAATATCTGGATTATTACCTGAGCCACGTGTAAATTAGCACAGGGCAAATAAGATTTGAGAAATTAATACGTGGCTCAAAGACTGGTGTGGTAAAAGTGGGTTCCGGTTCATGGGGCACTGGCACCAGTACTGGGGAAAGTGGTGGCCCTTGGGACGGTCTATACCTGAACCGTGCTGGGGCTGGTGTTCCAGTGAGCCGCATAAACTAGAGAAGTAGAGAGGGTTTTAAACTGAATACTGGGGGCAAGGGATCAAATTTGGGAAGATATGATAAATCAAGGAGTAGAGACAATGCAAGAGAGAAAGGTATTAATATGGGAAATGATAAACAGACTGTGACAGGAAGGGACAGAGCGTACAAATTTAAGAATAAATCAACAGATAAGGCTAGAGGTTACAAAAATAATAAAAGGACAAAACTAAACGCTCTGTATCTGAATACACGTAGTATTCGAAACAAACAGATGAACTGAGAGCGCAAATAGAAATAAATATGATCTGAAAGCCATTACAGAGAAATGACTGAAGGACAACATAGATTGGAACCTGAATATTGAAGGGTACATGGCATTTAGGAAGGACAGGAAGCTAGAAAAAGGTGGAGGGGTAGCTCTGTTAATTAATGATGGTATTAGTGCAATAGAGAGGGATGACCTAAGTTCAGGAGACCAGGATGTAGAAGCAGTTTGTGTAGAGATGAGAAATCATAAAGGCAAGACGTCACTTGTGGGAGTGGCATACAGGCCATCTAACATTAACCACACTGTAGGACGGGGTATGAAGCAAGAAATAATGGCAGCTTATCAGAAAGGTACAGCGATAATTATGGGGGATTTTAACCTACATATAGACTGGAAAAACCAGATGGGCAGAGGTAGCCTAGATGAGGAGTACATAGAATGTTTTCGGAATAATTTCTTGGAACAGTACATTCAGGAGCAAACCAGAGAGCAGGCTATACTCGACCTGGTATTGTGCAACGAGATAGGATTAATTAATGACCTTGTAGTTAAAGTGCCCCTAGGTAGCAGCGATCATAATTTGATTGAATTTTACATTCAGTTTGAGGGAGAGAAGAGTGAGTCCAAGACTAGTATTTTAAACTTAAGTAAGTGCAATTATGAGGACATGAATACAGAGCTAGCTAAAGTAAACTGGCAAATCAGGTTAAGGGATAGGTTAATAGAGATGCAGTGGAACACTTAAGGGGGTATTTCAGAATACACAGAATAGATACATTTCAACGAGAAAGAAAAATTCCAAGGGTGGGACCCGCTATCCGTGGTTAACAAACAGTTAAAGATAGTATAAAATTTAAAGAAAAAGTCTATAATTGCGTAAAGATGGGAAATTGGTCAGAAAATCAGGCAGAATATAAAAAACAGCAAAGAACAGCTAAAAGTTTGATAAGGAAGGTAAAATTAGAGTACGAGAGAAAGCTAGCTAGAAATATAAAGACAGATAGTAAGAGTTTCTATAGATATTTAAAAAAGAAAAGAGTTCACAAAGTGAGCATTGGTCCTATAGAAAGTGAGTCTGGGGAATTAATAATGGATAATAAGGAGATGGTAGATGAACTGAACAGATATTTTGCATCGGTCTTCTATTGAGGATACAAGTATCAGCTTTAGCTCAGTTGGAAGCACTATCGTCTCTGAATCATGAGATTGTGGGTTCAAGCCCCACTCAAGACTAGAGCACAAAAATCTAGGCTGACACTTCCAGTGTAGCACTTCCTCAGTGCTGCACTGCAGGACATATCTTGTGGGCGGCACAGTGGCTAGCACCGCAGCCTCACAGCTCCAGGGACCTGGGTTCAATTCTGGGTACTGCCTGTGCGGAGTTTGCAAGTTCTCCCTGTGATCGCGTGGGTTTTTGCCGGGTGCTCTGGTTTCCTCCCACCGCCAAAGACTTACAGGTGGTAGGTAAATTGGCCATTGTAAATTGCCCCTAGTGTAGGTAGGTGGTAGGGAATATGGGATTACTGTAGGGTTAGTATAAATGGGTGGTTCTTGGTCGGCACAGACTTGGTGGGCCGAACGGCCTGTTTCAGTGCTGTATCTCTAAATAAATAAAACATCCCAGTATTAGCTGTAAGTCAGGAAATGGAAGGGAGGGAGGAACTCAAGAAAGTTACAATCACCAGGGATTGGTACTGAACAAATTGTTGGAGCTGCAGGCTAACAAGTCCCCGGGTCCTGATGGACATCATCCTATTGTGTTAAAAGAAGTGGCTAGTGAGATAGTCGATGCGTTAGTTTTAATTTTCCAAAATTCCCTAGATTCTGGAAAGGTCCCATCAGATTGGAAAATAGCGAATGTAACTCCTTTATTCAAAAAGGGAAGGAGAGAGAAAGCAGGAAACTACAAGCCAGTTAGCTTAACATCTGTCTTAGGGAAAATGTTGGAAGCTATTATTAAAGACATTATAGCAGAGCATTTAGAAAAATTCAAGCTAATCAGGCAGAGTTAACATGGTTTTGTGAAAGGGAAATCATGTTTAACCAATTTATTGGAGTTCTTTCATGGAGTTACATGTGCTGTGGATAAAGGGGAACTGGCGGATGTATTGTACTTAGATTTCCAGAAGGCATTTGATACGGTGCTATATCAAAGGTTATTGTGGAAAATAAAAGCTCATGGTGTAGGGGGTAACATATTGGTATGGATAGAAGATTAGCTAGCTAACAGGAGACAGTAAGCATAAATGGGTCATTTGCTGGTTGGCAAGATGTAACGAGTGGTGTGCCACAGGGATCTGTGCTGGGGCCTCAACTTTTTACAATTTATATAAATGACTTGGATGAAGGGAACGAAGGTATGTTTGCTAAATTTGCTGATGACACAAAGATAGGCAGGAAAGTAACTTGTGAAGAGGACATAAGGGGGCTACAAAGGGATATAGATAGGTTAAGTGAGTGGGCAAAGACCTGGCAAATGGAGCATAACGTGGGAAAGTGGGAAATTGTCCACTTTGGCAGAAAGAATAAAAAAGTATATTATCTCAGTGGTGAGAGATTGCAGAGCTCTGAGATGCAGAGGGATTCTGGGTGTCCTACTGCATGAATCACAAAAAGTTAGTATGCAGGTACAGCACTTAATTAGGAAAGCTAATAGAATGTTATCGTTTATCATGAGGGGAATTGAATACAAAAGTAGGGAGATTATGTTTCAGCTATACAGGGCATTGGTGAGACCACATCTGGGGTACTGTGTACAGTACTGGTCTCCTTATTTCAGGAAGGATGTAAATGCGTTGGAGGCAGTACAGAGAAGGTTTACTAGACTAATACCTGGAATGGGCGGGCTGTCTTACAAGGAAAGATTGGATAGGCGAGGCTTGTATCCGCCGGAATTTAGAAGAGTAAGAGGTGACTTGATTGAAACATATAAGATCCTGAGGGGTCTTGAAAGGGTGGATGTGGAAAGGATGTTTCCCCTTGTGGGAGAATCTGGAACTCAGGGTCACTGTTTAAAAATAAGGGGTCGCCCATTTAAGACAGAGATGAGGAGAAATTTTTTCTTTCAGAGGGTCGTGAGTCTTTGGAATTCTCTTCCTCAAAAGGCTGTGGAAGCAGAGTCTTGGAATATTTTTAAGGCAGAGGTGGATAGATTCTTGATAAGCAAGCAGGTGGAAGGTTATTCGGGTAGGTGGAAAGGTGGAGTAATCAGTTCAGTCATGAACTTATTGAATGGCGGAGCAGGCTCGAAGGGGCGAGTGGCCAACACCTGCTCCTAATTCGTATGTTCGTATCTCCTCCAGCCCCACAACCCTCCAAGATATCTGCACTCCTCTAATTCTGGCCTCTTGTGCATCCTTGATTTTAATCGCTGCACCACTGGTGGCCGTGCCTTCAATTCCCTAGGTCCCCAGCTTTGAAATATCCTCCCTATACCTCTGTGCTTCTCCACCTTGCTTTCCTCCTTTAAGACACCCCTTAAAACCTACCTCTTTGACCAAGCTTTTGGTCACTTGACCGAGTATCTCCTTTTGCAGCTCAGTGTCATACTTAGCTTTATAATGCTCTGTGAAGCATCTTGGGATGTATTAAGTTAAAGATTTTTTTAAAAGGCCATATTCTCTGTCCTGTTTTGTATTCTTTAAATGAAGCATAGGAATACATAGAATATACAGCACAGAAACAGGACATACAGCCTAACCAGTTCATGCCAACATTTTTGCTTCAATCGAGCCTCCTCCCATCCTTCTTCATCTAACTCCATCAGCAGAACCCTCTATTCCCTTCTCCCTCATATGCTTATCTAGCTTCCCCTTAAATACATCTATACAATGTACTTCAACTACTCCCTGTGGTAGCAAGTTCCACATGACCACCACTTCCCGGGTAAAGAGGTTTCTTCTGAATTCCCTATTTGATTTCTTGGTGACTATGTCAGATTGGTGTTCTGATCTATTGATGTATTGGTTAGTTCTGCTGTTCCCCACAAGTGGAACCACACTGTCCACTCTATCAAAGTCTTTCATAATTTTAAAGACCTCTATTAGGTCATCCCTCAGCCATCTCTGAGATCCATCCTGTTCAGATTTATAATTTTTATTTATTTTACTTAGAGATACAGCACTGAAACAGGCCCTTCGGCCCACCGAGTCTGTGCTGACCAAGAACCACCCATTTATACTAACCCTACAGTAATCCCATATTCCCTACCACCTACCTACACTAGGGGCAATTTACAATGGCCAATTTACCTATCACCTGCAAGTCTTTGGTGGTGGGAGGAAACCGGAGCACCCGGAGGAAACCCACACAGACACAGGGAGAACTTGCAAACTCCACACAGGCAGTACCCAGAATTGAACCCGGGTCGCTGGAGCTGTGAGGCTGCGGTGCTAACCACTGCGCCACCCCTGATGGGTACAACTTCACAGTTCTGGTGTCACCCTTGTAAATCGTTAGATTTTTATTTTCTAAATCTAGCTTCTTTTTTTCTTAACGCCTCACAGTTATCAATGTTGAAATTCATTTGCAAATATGTCTATTCTGCAAGTTTAATATCTTCTTGTAATCTGTTCCAGGTCTCCTCAGTGTCAACTATCCCTCCCAGTTTGGTGTCGTCCACAAATTTAAGAACTGTGTTTTTGATTCCAAAGTCTAAACCATTCATATAAATATAATTCTCAACAAGTGGTGCCAGCACTGATCCATGTGGGATGTCACTTCATATACTGCCACTCCGAATAGACCTTTACCCCTACTGTTTTTTCAGCCCATTGTCCCACGACTCCACATAGTCTGACTTATTATATGGTACCTTATCAAAGGCCTTTTGAAAATCTAGATATTATATCTACTGCACTACCCTAGTCTATATGCTGTAACCCTTCAAAGAACTCAATGAGGTTAGTCAAGCAAGACTTTCCTTTTTGAAATCCATGTTGACTGTTCATTATTCTATTTTTAGCTTTTAGAAACAGATGCAGCCAATAATCCAAACTATCAGTAACTTACTTCCTCTAGTTCTATCATTGCCATGGCACACTCAGCTGCCTCAAATGTGGACTTGTTTTCTCAGCCATCAATGATCTTGTCTGCACTTTACCTGCTTTCCCACTTTTCCACATGAAGTCGACACAAGTCATGATCAATAAGAAAAATACTTGTAGACGAATTTCTACAATGAACCAAATGTTATTCTTATTGGTTTGACGACTTTCATTTGCATCATGTCCACAATTCCAAAATACTGCCATATCTAGAGTGTGAATCCCTGTATTATGGGACTGTTGAATTTGTCAGTATGCATGAACTCAGATATTTCAAACCCCATTGGACACCAGCAGCAGGAATATTTTTACTTAAGGTTAACCTAACACATTTGACTGAACAGCAAACATTTGTCTTGAGAAATATAAGTTGCAATAAGTAGAGAATGCTGATTTAAAACCATCTACCTTGGCAGTAAATGGACCACAATCTTCTCTGAACCCATCTGAAGATCATTCCCAAGATAGATGCCAGCTATACTCAACAGCTTCAATTTACCATCACCCGTGTTTGTGCTCACAGATCTACATCTGTGTAGACCCATCCAGCAACACCTCAATTTTAAAGCTCTCTTTGCTTTTAAATCCCTTCATGGCCTCGTCCCTTCCTACCTCTAATCTCCTCCAGCCATATAACCCTCCGAGATCTCTGCAATTTTCTCTAATTCTGGTCTCTTGCAGATTCCCAATTTTTTTTTTTTGCCCCATCATTGTTAGATGTGCCTTCAGCTGCCTAGGCCATAAGCTCTTGAATTGCCTCTTTCAATCACTGCCTCTCCTCCCTTAAGCTACCTCTTTAGCCAAGATATCTCCTCATGCGGTTCAGAGTCAGATTTTGTTTGATCACTTATGTGGGCCTTGAAATGCTTTACTACTTTAAAGGTGCAACTGAAATGCAAGCTGTTATAATACAATTTCTCTCCAAAATTACAGCTCTCAACATGAAAGTTTATTATTCTCTATTTTAATATTTCATCAAAATCTTGCTTTGAATGTATTAGTGAAGCTAGAGCACATATCTGAATGATTTATTTGGTTGGAAAATAATCAATATACACTGGACTGCACCACTGGGCTTATAAATATATCTTTCTTTTTCTTTTGGGCCTCCTTATCTCGAGAGACAATGGATACGCGCCTGGAGGTGGTCAGTGGTTTGTGAAGCAGCGCCTGGAGTGGCTATAAAGGCCAATTCTGGAGTGACAGGCTCTTCCACAGGTGCTGCAGAGAAATTTGTTTGTTGGGGCTGTTGCACAGTTGGCTCTCCCCTTGCGCCTCTGTCTTTTTTCCTGCCAACTACTAAGTCTCTTCGACTCGCCGCAATTTAGCCCTGTCTTTATGGCTGCCCGCCAGCTCTGGCGAATGCTGGCAACTGACTCCCACGACTTGTGATCAATGTCACACGATTTCATGTCGCGTTTGCAGACGTCTTTATAACGGAGACATGGACGGCCGGTGGGTCTGATACCAGTGGCGAGCTCGCTGTACAATGTGTCTTTGGGGATCCTGCCATCTTCCATGCGGCTCACATGGCCAAGCCATCTCAAGCGCCGCTGACTCAGTAGTGTGTATAAGCTGGGGATGTTGCCCGCTTCAAGGACTTCTGTGTTGGAGATATAGTCCTGCCACCTGATGCCAAGTATTCTCCGAAGGCAGCGAAGATGGAATGAATTGAGACGTCGCTCTTGGCTGGCATACGTTGTCCAGGCCTCGCTGCCGTAGAGCAAGGTACTGAGGACACAGGCCTGATACACTCGGACTTTTGTGTTCCGTGTCAGTGCGCCATTTTCCCACACTCTCTTGGCCAGTCTGAACATAGCAGTGGAAGCCTTACCCATGCGCTTGTTGATTTCTGCATCTAGAGACAGGTTACTGGTGATAGTTGAGCCTAGGTAGGTGAACTCTTGAACCACTTCCAGAGCGTGGTCGCCAATATTGATGGATGGAGCATTTCTGACATCCTGCCCCATGATGTTCGTTTTCTTGAGGCTGATGGTTAGGCCAAATTCATTGCAGGCAGACGCAAACCTGTCGATGAGACTCTGCAGGCATTCTTCAGTGTGAGATGTTAAAGCAGCATCGTCAGCAAAGAGGAGTTCTCTGATGAGGACTTTCCGTACTTTGGACTTCGCTCTTAGACGGGCAAGGTTGAACAACCTGCCCCCTGATCTTGTGTGGAGAAAAATTCCTTCTTCAGAGGATTTGAACGCATGTGAAAGCAGCAGGGAGAAGAAAATCCCAAAAAGTGTGGGTGCGAGAACACAGCCCTGTTTCACACCACTCAGGATAGGAAAGGGCTCTGATGAGGAGCCACCATGTTGAATTGTGCCTTTCATATCGTCATGGAATGAGGTGATGATACTTAGTAGCTTTGGTGGACATCCGATCTTTTCTAGTAGTCTGAAGAGACCACGTCTGCTGACGAGGTCAAAGGCTTTGGTGAGATCAATGAAAGCAATGTAGAGGGGCATCTGTTGTTCACGGCATTTCTCCTGTATCTGACGAAGGGAGAACAGCATGTCAATAGTCGATCTCTCTGCACGAAAGCCACACTGTGCCTCAGGGTAGACGCGCTCGGCCAGCTTCTGGAGCCTGTTCAGAGCGACTCGAGCAAAGACTTTCCCCACTATGCTGAGCAGGGAGATTCCACGGTAGTTGTTGCAGTCACCGCGGTCACCTTTGTTTTTATAGAGGGTGATGATGTTGGCATCGCGCATGTCCTGGGGTACTGCTCCCTCGTCCCAGCACAGGCATAGCAGTTCATGTAGTGCTGAGAGTATAGCAGGCTTGGCACTCTTGATTATTTCAGGGGTAATGCTGTCCTTTCCAGGGGCTTTTCCGCTGGCTAGGGAATCAATGGCATCACTGAGTTCCGATTTGGTTGGCTGTATGTCCAGCTCATCCATGACTGGTAGAGGCTGGGCTGCATTGAGGGCAGTCTCAGTGACAGCATTCTCCCTGGAGTACAGTTCTAGGTAGTGCTCAACCCAGCGGTCCATCTGTTTGCGTTGGTCAGTGATTATGTCCCCCGATTTAGATTTGAGGGGGGTGATCTTCTTGATGGTTGGCCCAAGAGCTCTCTTCATGCCATCATACATTCCTCTGATGTTTCCGGTGTCTGAGGCCAGCTGAATATGACTGCATAGGTGTTGCCAGTAGTCGTTTGCGCAACGCCTAGCTGTTCTTTGTGCAGTACTTCTGGCTGCTTTAAGTGCTGCGGATGTTAAATCGCTGGGGGCTTTCTTGTAGTTCAAAAGTGCAATGCGCTTAGCGGCTATGACAGGTTCCAGCTCTTCATTATGAGATTGAAACCAGTCTGCATTTCTCTTCGCACTTTTGCCGTAGGTGGTCAAAGCTGACTCATAGATGGCGTCTCTGATGTGGGCCCACTTGGTCTCAGCATCCCCTGTGGGAGTGTTTTGAAGGGCTGTTACAAGTGAATTTAGAAATTTTTGTAACAGCTGTGGGTGAGAAATTCTGCTCGTGTTGATGCGCGGGTGGCCCTTCTGCTTGGAATGATGCAACTTCTTTGGTCTGAGTCTAACCTTGCTGCACACCAGGGAGTGGTCGGTGTCGCAGTCCGCACTGTGGAAGCTGCGTGTGATTTGAACACTGTTTAAGGCGGCTCGCCTTGTGACAATGAGGTCTAGCTGGTGCCAACGACGTGATCTTGGGTGCCTCCATGAAACCTGGTGACAGGGTTTAGTGTGAAAGAACGAGTTGGTGATGCAGAGGTTATGATAGGTACACAACTCAAGCAGTCTCTGCCCGTTCTCATTCATCCTTCCAACGCCATAGCGCCCAAGGCAGGAGGCCCATGAGTCATGGTCGGCCCCAACCCTGGCATTAAAGTCCCCCAGCAGGAATAGGTGTTCGGTGTTGGGGATGCTGCTAATGATGTTATGGAGTTGTTCATAGAACTGGTCTTTAGCTTCAGGTGCGGAACAGAGTGTTGGAGCATAGATGCTGAGTAGGTGTACTGGACCAGAGGTGGTGAGCAGTCGGATGGACAGTATGCGTTCCGAGCCATTTGAGGGAGGCTCTATCATGCTGAGCAAGGAGTTTCTGATGGCGAAGCCCACTCCATGCTGTCTTGGTTCTTCAGGATCCCTGCCCTGCCAGAAGAAGGTGTAGTCTTGCTCTGCTAGAGAGCCACTCGCGGGGAGGCGAGTCTCCTGAAGTGCTGCAATGTCCACATTGAGTCTACTGAGCTCGTTGTTAATGATGGCGGTCTTCCGAGAATCGTTGATTTGTGTAAGGTCTTCCGACAGACTTATAAATATATATTCATCTATTAAGATACAAGGAGCAAAGACCCAAGATCAAGTAGAAGTGTACAAGCTCGGAACTGAGGGTAGGGTCAGGGATGGAGTGTGGGGTTATGAAATATAGGGCTTTGAAGTCTGTACCAGGTGCCAAAGGTAAAGTCAGAGACCGGTTTATAGGATGTTCTTTTAGCCATTTGGTCTCAACATATTCTTTGTGTAGGGTCTGAGCAAGTGAAGCTTCAGCTGGCCTATGCATGAGCAGATCTACTGGTAAGGTACCTGTGGTCAGGTGTTGACAAGGCCCAGTATGGTACATCAGGCTGTGCATGAAAGACATGATAAGCTTAGCGATTCTTTTTTCTCATGAATTGTTTATAAATTTCATTTTTAGGAATATATTTTAGGACATGACCATTTTAAAAAAGGTATTTTTCAGGCATTTGACTGTGGTGACTAGAGATTGTTTATTGATTGCTTTATAACTTAGTTTTACATGGAGCTTTTGATTGGCTCATACCTGACAGATATAGTATTGCACCAAAACTTAGAGACAATGCACAAAATCTACTTTATGACAAATTATTTTAAACTGAATTTAAGTTTACTTTATTTATTCTATCACAACTTAATGAACCATCTCATCCAGAAAGATAGAACTGTGCACAATATGAAATCTACCTGAAATAAAAGGGAATAAAAAGACTACTAATGCAATTATACTACAGCAATAACTCAGAAGTTCAAGCCCAATCGTGGCAAGTTGTGAAATTAAACTCAATAAGGAAAAATAACAACCATGAAAGATACAAGATCCGCATAAAAACCCAACTGGTTCAGTCGTTCAGGCAACAGAATTTGTACTACCTTGTTGGCCTACCCATGGCTCCAGTGCCACATTACATGGTTTATTCTCAATGCACTCAAGGTAACTAGAGATGTGCAATAACTGCCCTAATAACTCCCCCACACTAACACAAAAAGACACAGCTAATGAAAAGTTAATATCACAAGCATTGTAAACTGTAAGAAACTATATTTTTACAACAAAGACCAACAGCTTGAGTTGTTCACTCATAGGTGCCCTGCCCATGGCATCCAAGGCACAGAATAAAATTAACAGAAAGATCGCTCAAGCTACTTTGCAGCATGACCTATTCGCAAGATGATTACAGACAAGGAAGACCATTAATCTCATCTAAGGCGATTCATCCAGAAATACACTCATGTCCTCCCACTGCAGCATCTTTTCAACTCTACTGCTTTATCTGCAAGTCTATTCCATGTGTTGATCACAATGTGAAGATTTGTCCAATATTGTCTTTAATTTGCCGTCTACTAATTGGAACCCCCATCCTGCCGTATTCACAGTTTTTAAAGTAATTTTCTGCACTTTCTTTTCCAGACTATTGAGTGTCATGTACTTTAAAAGATCACCTCTTCAATACCTCCTTTCAGGACTGAAGAATCCTATTTTATTCCATTTTTCTTACAATTCAGACCATATGGGATCAGTTTTATGGCTCTTTGCAACACTGCCTCCAATGCTTGAAGGTCTCCCTCATCTTTTGGTGACGAGAGCTAGTCTTGAACTGTGGCCTGACCAGAGAAATATGCAGTTTGATTGCAAATTCCTCACTTGAACTCTTCTGTACTCATGTAAGTTCAATATTCCAAGGGCTTTGTTCATTGCTGCACTGCACTGGTTGAGTTTTGAGCTTGCTAAGGCTAAGTGTCCTTAATTTCCATTCTTAGGTATTTTAACAGCATTCATGGAAGCATATGCCTCTCAACTTTCCTTCCTATGTGCAGTACTTGCCTGCATTACATTTCAGTTGCCATTTTTCTGCCAACTCATTTTGTAATATTTTTGCTAGTGCCTTCAAATCCATTGCCCTGCTTAGCATCACCTGCAAATTTGATAAACATGCATTGATTTTCTGACTCTAGATCAAGGACACATATTGGAAACAATAACGGCCGTATCAGTGAATGCGGGGCTAAAGTGCCTAACAATTTTCCCCACCCTGGCATAACTGATCAAAAGGCTATTTACAGAAAATGCTTAAATTTTGCGAGAGTATATTTAGTCAATAAACAGCAATGTGGAAATGACTGACAACTCTGACAGAGGGCTTGAGACCAGATAGCTACTAAAGAATTCTCCTACTGTTTTTATGGCAGAAAACCTATACTCTGAAGGAACCAAGACTTGCACTGCCTACAGGCACACTGGAAATTGCAAATTGCTGAATTGTGTACCAAATCATAAAACTAATTCTTCCAACATTATCATTTAACAAATTAAGAATTCCATTCTAAAAAGGTTATTAGAATGATTTCAAATTTTGTTTTAAAGCACTGTCTGATAGCTTGCATATATTGCTTTGTTTGTGTATTAATTAATTTATAAATAAATCTCATCAAGCAGTTTTAGCATATTAGTCTGGCAAAATCACATATTACAACCTTCAAGACAGACAAGAAAACATAATGGACACCGCCAATTGACTGTCAGTGAATTAAATGAATTGGGGGCAACACATGGCACATAAAAGGGTGCAGAGTTTTAGATCACAGGAGTCTTGTTCTGCTTATAGAAGCTACTTATTGCTGTCAAGACAAGAATGTTGGGGGGAAAAGCTAAAATGTCACCGTTCAGACTAAACAAGCTGTTCCAAGTATTAATTTAAGCAAATGACCAAAACGGCAGGGGAGGTCATTTGGCCCATCGTGCTTGTGCCAGCTCTTGGAAAGAGCTTTGCAATAGTTCCATGCCCTTGCACTTTCCCATGCCCGTGCAGACTCCAGCTCGACTACTGTTGTGACAGAGTAGGTAACTCAGGAAATTCAGTGGTGAGGGAGGAGGTACTGTTTTGTTCTTTTACCTCTTTAAAGCCCATTTACGCATCAACTACACTGCCTTCACCAACTCACTTCTTTATTTCAAAGAAGTGAATCAAATTAATCAAATACTTTCACAAATCCATGCTGGCTTTCATTTATTAACCAATTCTTTTCCACGTGTTGCTTAATTTTATCCCAGATTTTTGTCTCAAAGATTCCCCAACATTAGGCTGTTATTGTCCCGTTCCTCTCTCTTCCCTTTCTCGAACATTTGCAATTTCCAGTCCTCAGGCATTGCTCCCATATCTAATGAGGACTTAAATATTGCGGATTTTATATTCAAAAAAGGGAACAAGTCAAAACCATGAAATTCTAGGCCAATTAGCTTGACAATTATTGGAACGGTACTGGGAACAATCATGAGGGATATCCTGTATACAGTGCTGTGGGATTGGAAGACAAATCCTGAACTTTTTGGTAGACAGAGGGTTGTCATTAATAGTGGTTCTACATGGTTATTAATACTAGTAGAGCCCTGCAGGTTCTGTTTTAGCACCGTTAAACAATTTTTTTTTAAAATGAAGTAACTGATGTGGCAATGCCAGCATTTATTGGCTATCCCTAACTGCCCTCGAAGGTGGTGGTGAGCTGCCTTCTGTGCCCATAGTGCTGTTATAGGAAGGGTGTTCCAGGATTTTGACCCAGTGTCTATGCCCATTCCTAGATCAATACTGGTGATCTATCTGGTTTTATTAGACTTTCTCGTAGCAGTTTGATAGGTCATTTCAGAGGGCAGTTAAGAATCAACCTCACAGCTGTGGCTCAAGTCACATATATAGGCCAGACCAGGTAAGGATAGCAGATTTTCTTTCCTAAAGGACATGAGTGAACCTGGTAATTTCATGGTCAGCATTACTGATAGCAGCTTTTTTTTTCAGATTTTTTAATTTAAAGACTTAATTTGAATTCTACAGCTGCTGTGGTAGGATTTGAACTTGCGTCCGGATCATTAGTCCAGATCCCTGAATTACTAGTGCAGTAAAATTACCACTATGCTACGGCACCTTATCTACATCTTAATGAAGGCATTGGGTCATGTCTGTAAGATCGCAAATGTCATGAGGATTTGTGCCAGCAGCAGTACCCTGCGTGAGGAAAAAAGGTTACAAATCTGATCTATATGCAATGAAGGAATGATGCCAAGTCTTACAGGGGACATTTAGAACATAGAGCATAGAACACAGAATTTAATACAGATAAATGTACTGATATGTGAAAATGGCTAATGCAAATGTGTGAATTGAAGTATGCAAAATGGAAAAGACACCTAGGTATTAAGGTGCATAAGTCTCAGCTAAAAAGAACGAAGGGGCATGTGCTGAAGTACGGAACTAGGTTAGAGGTCAGGAGACTCTTTTTGCAGAGTCGCAGATCTTTGGAATAAATTCTCGGCTTATGCTATGACAGCAGACTCGCAGCAAACGTTCAAAAGGGAGCTGGACACATTCCTGGAGGCGGCTGATAACACCAAATACAAAAGATGGGATGTACCTCATGGTGACTTCCTTCCTGGAACTCATCTTTGATCGTTTTCAGGGGGGCCAATGAAAATGAATTTCCCATGGCTGTTTTGACCGAGCATTTTTTTTTTATAACTCTCCTCCTTTGCCTCTGCCAGGTCACGCAGCTGCTGGTAGGTGCAGAGTATTGAGGGTCGTGATTAGTTGTAACTCTACAGTAGATGGATGGGCCAATTGGTAATTTCCTGTCCATCTGTGTCATACACTCAAAAACACTTTGCACATTGTCCCCTGAAAATGCCAGCAACAAAACCTACAAATTGGAATGATGCAGCTCAGAAAGACCATACCCAAAGAGTATCCTCTATGCGCTCAGACTTAAGAATGAAGGTCAAAATCTAAGCCAGAATCAGAGTTGAGGATTGTAACTGCATTATCTTTAAAGCTGGCAGTTTGCCATCAGTAACTGAAGTACATCAAAAGCAATTGGAACTGTTATTTTTGTCAGAATGATCCTTACATCTGATTAAATATATGTAAGTGCATTCTCAACAATTGCAGCAAACTTCACATTCCAAAGAAGGAATCCTTGTAAGATGAAACTTGAGTATGACTGAATTATAATACAAAATCATACCAATTATGACCAAATATTGTTCTCCATCTTTTTATCATTCCATAAGCACAGAATTCCAGCAGCATGGCACCGACATATGGCATTATTAGCCTACCTAAGCCAAGCAATGACCCACATTAAGCAGAGCTACCGACCAACCTCTCTGCTGAGTATTTGCCACAAGATGGACAGGTAACTGATTCTCCAGTATACATCACCAGTTATCGAAGCAGACCTGAGCCCAGACTGAGCTTTTTGGACCATGGCCACAATACCAAGTAGTCACCCTAACCATCTGAATTGAAACTGGCTTTCAGAAAAACACTGACTGGTGTTATCTTCCACTCCAACAGCAGCCTACAGCAAGGTATAGCATACTGGGTTTCTGGAAAAAAAACGTCAAGCGCCCCACCATATTGAGCTACCCTGCTTGGCTTGAAATACTGTTAGGAGGTTGAGATTGCTGCATCAACATCCTGGGGTCACCAGTGACCAGAAACTTAACTGAACCAGCCATATGAATACTGTGGCAGGTCAGAGGCTGGGGATTCTGCAGCAAATAACTCCTGACTCCCAAAGGCTGTCCACCGTCTACAAGGTACAAGTCAGGAATGTGATGGAATACTAAAAAAGCAAAATACTGCGGATGCTGGAAATCTGAAATAAAAACAAGAAATGCTGGAAATACTCAGCAGGTCTGGCAGCATCTGTGGGGAGAGAAGCAGAGTTAACGTTTCAGATCAGTGACCCTTAACTTCCGAAAGTTTCCGAAGAAGGGTCACTGACCTGAAACGTTAACTCTGCTTCTCTCTCCACAGATGCTGCCAGACCTGCTGAGTATTTCCAGCATTTCTTGTTTTTATATGTGATGGAATACTCTCCACTTGCCAACACTCAAGAAGCTCAACAAGCAGTACAAAGGAGCCCACTTGATCAGCACCCCAACCACCTCCTTAAACATTCACCCCTCCACCAGCATGTACCATCGACAAGATGCATTGCTGAAACTCACTACGCCTCTTTGACAGCACTTTATAAACCCGCAACCTCTACTACCTAGGTAAAGGGCAGTGGAGACATAGCGCAGGGGATGAGGACGCACGGGGCAGGGGAGGAGGATCGGGAAGCAGTGAGAGACAGAGAACAGAGAGGGAGGACAGAGAGGCATGCCAGGGAAGGGGGTGGAGAGGGGAGGGGTCAGTGTCGAGAAGGGGTCAGGGGCGAGGGGACAGAGTGGCGAAGGGACGGGAAGGTGGTGGGCAGGATAGGGTGGAGGGCGAAGGGATGGGATGAGGGGGCGGCGGGAGGGGACGGGACGGGGGGGGGGGAGGGAGGGGAGGGAGGGGACGGGACAGGACGGGACAGGACAGGACGGGACGGGCGAGGGCGGGAGGGAGGGGAACGGACGGGCGAGGGCGGGAGGGAGGGAGGGGAACGGACGGGCGGGAGGGAACGGGATGGTCGAGGGCGGGAGGGAGGGGACGGGGGAGGACTGGAGGGGACGCGACGGGAGGGGCCGGGGTGGGGGCGGGGCGGGGGCGCGAGGGGACGGTGGGCGGGGTGGGGGCGGGCGCGAGGGGACGGGGGCGGGCGCGAGGGGACGGGGGCGGGCGCGAGGGGACGGGGGCGGGCGCGAGGGGACGGGGCGGGCGCGTGGGGACGGGGCGGGCGCGTGGGGACGGGGCGGGCGCGTGGGGACGGGGCGGGCGCGTGGGGGGCGCGAGGGGACGGGGCGGGGGCGCGTGGGGACGGGGCGGGGGCGGGGGCGCGAGGGGACGGGGCGGGGGCGGGGGCGCGAGGGGACGGGGGCGGGGGCGGGGGCGCGAGGGGACGGGGGCGGGGTGGGGGCGCGAGGGGACGGGGCGGGCGCGAGGGGACGGGGGCGGGCGCGAGGGGACGGGGGCGGGCGCGAGGGGACGGGGGCGGGCGCGAGGGGACGGGGGCGGGCGCGAGGGGACGGGGGCGGGCGCGAGGGGACGGGGCGGGCGCGTGGAGGGCGCGAGGGGACGGGGCGGGGGCGCGAGGGTCGGGGGCGGGGTGGGGCCGCGAGGGGACGGGGGCGGGGTGGGGGCGCGAGGGGACGGGGGCGGGGTGGGGGCGCGAGGGGACGGGGGCGGGCGCGAGGGGACGGGGGCACGAGGGGACGGGGCGGGGTGGGGGCGCGAGGGGACGGGGCGGGGTGGGGGCGCGAGGGGACGGGGCGGGGTGTGGGCGCGAGGAGACGGGGCGGGGTGTGGGCGCGAGGGGACGGGGGCGAGGGGACGGGGCGGGGTGGGGGCGCGAGGGGACGGGGCGGGGTGTGGGCGCGAGGAGACGGGGCAGGGTGTGGGCGCGAGGGGACGGGGGCGAGGGGTGGGCGCGAGGGGACGGGGCGAGGGGTGGGCGCGAGGGGACGGGGGCGAGGGGTGGGCGCGAGGGGACGGGGCGAGGGGTGGGCGCGAGGGGACGGGGCGAGGGGTGGGCGCGAGGGGACGGGGCGAGGGGTGGGCGCGAGGGGACGGGGCGAGGGGTGGGCGCGAGGGGACGGGGCGAGGGGTGGGCGCGAGGGGACGGGGCGAGGGGTGGGCGCGAGGGGACGGGGCGAGGGGTGGGCGCGAGGGGACGGGGCGAGGGGTGGGCGCGAGGGGACGGGGCGAGGGGTGGGCGCGAGGGGACGGGGCGAGGGGTGGGCGCGAGGGGACGGGGCGAGGGGTGGGCGCGAGGGGACGGGGCGCGAGGGGTGGGCGCGAGGGGACGGGGCGCGAGGGGTGGGCGCGAGGGGACGGGGCGCGAGGGGTGGGCGCGAGGGGACGGGGCGCGAGGGGACGGGGCGAGGGGTGGGCGCGAGGGGTGGGCGCGAGGGGTGGGCGCGAGGGGTGGGCGCGAGGGGTGGGCGCGAGGGGTGGGCGCGAGGGGTGGGCGCGAGGGGTGGGCGCGAGGGGTGGGCGCGAGGGGTGGGCGCGAGGGGTGGGCGCGAGGGGTGGGCGCGAGGGGTGGGCGCGAGGGGTGGGCGCGAGGGGTGGGCGCGAGGGGTGGGCGCGAGGGGTGGGCGCGAGGGGTGGGCGCGAGGGGTGGGCGCGAGGGGTGGGCGCGAGGGGTGGGCGCGAGGGGTGGGCGCGAGGGGTGGGCGCGAGGGGTGGGCGCGAGGGGTGGGCGCGAGGGGTGGGCGCGAGGGGTGGGCGCGAGGGGTGGGCGCGAGGGGTGGGCGCGAGGGGTGGGCGCGAGGGGTGGGCGCGAGGGGTGGGCGCGAGGGGTGGGCGCGAGGGGTGGGCGCGAGGGGTGGGCGCGAGGGGTGGGCGCGAGGGGTGGGCGCGAGGGGTGGGCGCGAGGGGTGGGCGCGAGGGGTGGGCGCGAGGGGTGGGCGCGAGGGGTGGGCGCGAGGGGTGGGCGCGAGGGGTGGGCGCGAGGGGTGGGCGCGAGGGGTGGGCGCGAGGGGTGGGCGCGAGGGGTGGGCGCGAGGGGTGGGCGCGAGGGGTGGGCGCGAGGGGTGGGCGCGAGGGGTGGGCGCGAGGGGTGGGCGCGAGGGGACGGGGCGAGGGGACGGGGCGAGGGGACGTGGCGAGGGGACGGGGCGAGGGGTGGGCGCGAGGGGACGGGGCGAGGGGTGGGCACGAGGGGACGGGGCGAGGGGTGGGCGCGAGGGGACGGGGCGAGGGGTGGGCGCGAGGGGACGGGGCGAGGGGTGGGCGCGAGGGGACGGGATGGGGCCGGGGTGGGGTCGATGGGTGGGCAAGGGGACTGGATAGGGGGGAGGGGTCGGGGCCATGGGAAGTGCCAGAGCGAGGTGGGGGAGGATTGGGCCACAAGGGGCTTTGGGGGGAGTGGGGTGTGGAGGCAGATGATGGAGGAGAGTGTGGTGTTGGTGGGGGGGGGGGGGGGGAAGGTGGAGGAGGTGGAGTGGAGGAGAGTGGGATGAATGGTGGAAGTGTGTAAGGGGGCGGGGTTGGATGGAGTGGGGGGCGAGGTGGGGACAGATGCACAAGGGGGTGTGGGACGGATGGAGGAAGGGTGTGGAGGGAAGGTGGTGGTTTGATGGAGGTGAGGGCGGATGAAGGAGGGACTGTAGAAGGGGGGAGGCAGGAAGGGCCGCTCTGGTGAGGTAGGGGTGGGATCTGATGTCTCTCCTTCCTCCGCAATTTGGGGCGAGTCCCAAAACCAGGCGTCACCGCGGTGATTCCCGCCCCTCCGGGTGTGAATGTAAAACCCGCCGCTTGTAATTCAGTCACGGGCCGCGGCCCCGCCACATCTCCCCCTGGCCTCGCCGTTACCTGCGGGCGTCCCTGCGGCAGGAGCCCAGGCGGATGCGGTACGCCAGCTCGATGTGCTCTTGCTTCACCTCCTCGGGCCTGACACTCTCAGTCCACTGCCAAGCCGCCTTCTCCAGCTGTTGTTTCGGGGCCATATGGGCGCTATGCTTGCCTGGGCGGCGAGATGAGAGCGTGGGGGTACCAGGCCGGGGACCAGCCACTATCCGCGGCCTTCACTCCAAAACCGGGGCCTGCTCCGCGCCGCCAAGCAACCGGGAACCTGACGTGGGGCACAGGGGAACGCAAGACTTGGTGACGTCATGGCCGCAGTAACCTATGACGTAGTACACAGGCGGGGAGTGAGCTTCTAAGTTTTGCCTTCATTGTGGAAATGGATTTTCATTATTCCAATGGAAGTATAATAGAAATTTATCCAGGCAAAAAGTTCCCTTTTTATAGTGCTCTTCATAGAATGAGCTACTTCTCATTTTGGGCACAGAAAGCAGATTTTCTCCTTCCCATTAGAGCTGAAGGACAGGTTAGGATGTGTTCCCAAAGAAGTGTTCTTTATACAAACGCAGGGAGTATAAGGAACAAACTGAATGAACTACAGGCGCAAATTCAACTTGGAGGATGTGACATGCTCACCATTACTGAGACCTGGCTGCAAGATGGTCAGCACTGGGAACTAAATACACCAGATTATAAGGTCCAAAGGAAAGGTAGGGCGAATGGTAGAGGGGGAGGAATAGCTTTAATGATTAAGGATGAAACTGCTTCGATGATAGCAGGGGCTGTAACGGGAGGTAAGTAGGCAGTGGAGACTGAGTGCAATTAAGAAATAGAAAAGGATTTAAGATGTAGTGGGAGTTGTGTATAGGCCCCCTGGTAATAATTGTGAGGTGGTACATTGCATAAATGCAGAGATTAGAGGTGTTCAAAAAGAATTTAATGTGATACAGAATCAGTTTATGCCCCAAAGGCGGAAGAGCTCTACTTGCCAAAAAGATAACCATGGGCAACTAAACCAACCAGAGATGGCAGCACAGTGGTATACATTTGGGAGGGAGTGGGCCCCGTGAAGTTTCATGACAACAGGTGAAACCTAGGCAGGAAGCCTGCCACTGATTAACACCTACCTCAACTGATGAATCAGTGCTCCTCCATGTTGAACACTGCTTGGAAGAGGCACTGAGGGTAGCAAGGGTACAGAATGTACTCTGGGTGGGGGAACTTCAATGTTCATCACCGAGAGTGGCTCAGTAGCACCACAACTGACCGGGATGCCTTCGTCCAGAAGGAGATATCTGCCAGATAGGACCTGTGGCAGATGATAGGAGCAGGAGTAGGCCATTCAACCCATCGAGCCTGCACTGCCATTCACTTAGATCTTGGCTGATCATCTACCTCAATGCCACTTTACCCGCGCGATCCCGTACACCTTGATGTCATTAATATCCAGATATCTATTGATTTCTGTCCTGAACATGTTCAATCATTGAGCTTCCACAGCCCTCTGGGGTAGGGAACTCCAAAGATTCACCACCCTCTGAGTAAAGAAATTCCTCCTCATCTCAGGCTTAAATGGCCTTCCCCTTATTCTGAGACTGTGTCCCCTGGTTCGAGACAAGGGTTGTCCAATATACAGCCCGTGGGCGAAGATCCGGCCCACGAAGGATTTCCATCTGGCCCGCGGATGTATTTCAGAGATGAAAAATTTTCCATCATCTTCTTTCAGACTGGATTTTGAAAAAAAATCGCAAGTCAGTTTCACAACTGGCAGCTGCTCAGAGTGGGAACAGCGTCTTCTGAACTTCGGACAGATTCGGGGTTTTCAGCCGGATTCTGACTTTTTTTAAAAGCCTGCCTGAAAGCCCTGAATCTGTCCGAAGTTCAGAAGCCGCTGTTCCTGATGTCAGCACCTGTCAGCTGTGAAACTGACTTGCGATTTTTTTCGAAAGAATTGACCAACCTCAAACCCAGATGGTGTTTCCAGTTGTACTGTTAAGCTGCTGTGCTGAAAGAGAGGGGGAGTGGAGAGAAAGAGGGTGGACACAGAGAGCGAGGACAACATGGTGGGGGGGAAACAACACAGAGAGGGGGGACACAGGGAGACAGACAGAGAGAGAGAGTGATCAAGCTCCCTGCTGACAGATGGACTTCTATCCGGAATACTCAGCATCACTACAAGTATGTGGGCAAACATTGACTACTTGTGCAAGCAAAATAAAAATGCCAAGTATCTTACTAAATCAGTGTCCAACATAGTGACAAGAAAGTAAGTCAATAAATTAATCTTCTCATTTAAAGCTTCTTCACAAAAATGCAAATTTGTTGTTGTTTTGATTAATAGTAAGGTAAAGTTTTAATGCCTCTATCTTTCTGAAATTGTGTCACCGGCCCCATATGTAAGACAAAAATTGTAATGTGGCCCACCCCCCACACGAAAAGGTTGGATAACACTATTCTAGACTCACCAGCTAGGGCAAACATCCTATCTTTTTATTCGCTCGTGGGGCCAGCATTTATTGCCCATCCCTAATTGCTCTTGAGAAGATGGTGGTGAGCTGCCTTCTTGAACCGCTGCAGTCCTTGGGGTGTAGGTTTACCAACAATGCTGTTCAGAAGGGAGTTCCAGGATTTTGACCCAGCGATAGTGAAGGAATGGCGATATAGTTCCAAGTCATGCCCTGTAAGAATTTTGTAAGTTTCATTCTTTGAAACTCTAGAGAATGCAAGCCCAGTTTCCTCAATCTCTCTTCATACAATTGCAGCAAGACTTCTTTACTCCTGTACTCAAAACTCCTTGCGATGATGGCCAACATACCATTTGCCTTCCTAATTGCTTGCTGCACCTGTATGTTAGCTTTTAATCACTCATGAACGAGGACACCCAGGTCCCTTTGAACATCAACACTTCCCAACCTCTCACTATTTAAGAAATACTCTGTCTTTCTCTGTTTTCTACCAAAGTAGTTCACTTCACACTTGCTCACATTATATTCCACCTGCCATGTTCTTGCCCATTCACTTAGCTTGTCCAAATCTCCTCGAAGCCTCCTTGTATCCTCCTCATGACTTACATTCCCACCTACTTTTGTGTCATCAGCAAATTTGGAAATATTACATTTGGTCCCCACATCAAATCATTTGTACAGATTGTGAATAATAGCTGGGACTACTCCTTACGGTACCCCACTAGTAACAGCCTGCAATTCTGAGAATGACTCATTTATTCTTACTCTCTGTTTTCTGAATGTTAACCAATTCTCAATCCATACCAGTATATTACCCTCAATCCCTTGTGCTCTAAATCTGTTTACTAATCTATATGGGACCTTATCACAAGCCTTCTGAAAATCCAAATACACCACATCCACTGGTTCTCCTTTATCTATGCTACAAGTAACATCCTCAAAAAACTCCAACAGGTTTGTCAAACATGATATCCCTTTCATAAATCCACGTTGACTCAGCCCAATCATATCATTATTTTCTAAGTGTCTAGTTATCGTATCCTTTATAATAGATTCTAACATTTTCCCGACTACTGACGTCAAACTAACAGGTCTGTAGTTCCCCGTTTTCTCTCTCCTCCTTTCTTAATTAGTGGGGTTATATTTGATAAGAGAACCAACATGAGGGAAAAACTTGCTTGACCTCGCCCTCACTAATCTACCTGTCACAGATGCTTAACAGTATTGGTAGGAGTGACCACTTGTGGAGACAAAGCCCCATCTTCACACTGAGGCCACCTCCATTCTGTTGTATAGCAACACCACCCTGCTAAATGGGATAGATTCAGATCAGATTTAGCAACTGAAAACTGTGCATCCACAATGCACTGTGGGCCATCAGCAGCAGCAGCAAAATTGGACTCCATCACAATCAGTAACTTCATGGCCTGACATAACCCTCATTCTACCATTACCATCAAGCCAAGATACCAACACTGGTTCAATGAGGTGTGCAGGAGGGCATGCCAGGAGCAGCACCAGGCATACCTCAAAAGGAGGTACCACCCCTGGTGAAGCTTCAACATAGGACAACAAATATGCTTACCAACAGAAGCACATTCTATAGACAGAGCTAAGCAATCCCACAACCAACAGATCAGACCAGAGTTCTGCAGTCCTGCCACATCCAGTCGTGCATGGTGGTGGACAATTAAACAACTAACAGGAGGAGGAAGAGGCCCCACAAATATCCCCGTCCTTAATGATGGGGGAGTCAGGCACGTCAGTGCAAAAGACAAAGCTGAAACATTTGCAGTCACCTTCAGCCAGAAGTGCCGAGTTGATGATCCATCTTGGCTTCTTCCTGAGGTCCCAACATAACAGATGCCGGTCTTCAGCCAATTCGATTCAATCCACTCATTTATCAAGAAAAGGCTGTGTGCACTGGATTCGGCAAAGGCCATGGGCCCTGACAACATCCCGGCTGCAGTAGCGAACACTGGCGCTCCAGAACTACCCATGCCTCTAGTCAAACTGTTCCAGTACAGCTACAACACTGGCATCTACCTGACAATGTGGAAAATTGCCCAGGTATGTCAGCCCACAAATAGCAGGACAAATCCAATCCAGCCAATTACCATCCCATCAGTCTACTCTCAATCATCAGCAAGGTGATAGAAGGTATCATCGACAGTGGTATCAGTCACAGGGCCAGCAGCTCTGAAGCATCAACAACCCCTCTGGGAGAGGTGGGCACTCCAAATAGCCCGCAGGGGCTGCCTTTCTTCTCCACCGACAAGCCCACCATCAGGGGGCCAGTAAAATACGTCCCCTTGTTTGAGCTATACAAAGCCCTTGTTAGATCACAAAGAACAGTACAGCACAGGAACAGGCCATTCGGCCCTCCAAGCCTGCGCCGATCTTGATGCCTGCCGAAACTAACACCTTCTGCACTTTCGGGGCCCATATCCCTCTATTCCCTTCCTATTCATATATTTGTCAAGATGTCTCTTAAACGTCGCTATCGTACCTGGAGTACTGTGAGAAGTTCCGGGCTCCACGCTTTCGGAAGGATATATTGGCCTCGGAAGGAGTGCAGCGTAGATTTACTAGAATGATACTGAACTCCAAGAGTTAAATTACATGGACTAGGGTTGTATTCCCTGGAATTTAGAAGGTTAAGGGATAGTTTAATCAAAGCTTTCAAGATATTAAGGGGAATGGATAGATTGGATAGAGAGAAATTATTCCCGCTGACTGAGGAGTCTAAGACCACGTTACATGGTTAAAAATTAGAGCCCAACCTTTCAGGAGTGAAATTAGGAAACACTTCGACACACAAAGAATGGTGGAAGTTTGGAACTCTCTTCCACAAACAGCAATTGCTGCTCGATCAATTGTTCAATTTAAATCTGAGATTGCTAGATTTTTGTTAAGCAAAGGTATGAAGGGATATGGGGTAAAGGCGGCTATATAGAATCATAGAATGGTTACAGCACAGAAAGAGGTCATTCAGCCCATCTTATCTGTGCCAGCTCTCTGAAAGAGCAACTAGCCTCACTCCCCACCTTTTCCCTGTAGACCTGATTTTTTTATTCTCTTCAGGTAATTATCCAATTCTCTTCTGAAGGCTTCAATTGAATCTGCCTGCACCACACTCTCAGGCGGTGCATTCTAGATCCTAACCACTCACTGCGTGAAAATGTTTTTCCTCATGTCATCTTGCTTTTGTCGATCGCGATAAATCGGTGTCCTCTAGTTCTTGACTTTTCTGCCAACGGGAACAGTTTCTCTCTCTCTGCCCAAACGCCCCATGATTTTGAACACCTATGTCAAATCTCCTCTTAATTTTCTCTTCTCCAAGGAGAACAGCCCCAGCTTCTCCAATCTATCCATGTAATTTGAAGTTCCTCATCCCTAGAACCATTCTCGTGAATCTCTACTGCACCCTCTCCACTGCCTTCACATCCTTCCTAAAGTGTGGTGCCCAGAATTAGACACAATACTCCAGTTGAGGCTAAACCAGTGTTTTCAGCTTCATCATAACTTCCTTGGTTTTGTATTCTATGCCCCTATTTATAAAGCCCAGGATCCTGTATGCTTCATTAGCTGCATTCTTAACCTGCCCTGCCACTTTCAATGATTTGTGCAAATATACCACCTTTGCTCCTGCACCCCCTTTAGAATTGTACCCTTTATATTGCCTCACTTCATTCTTCCTTCCAAAATGATTCACTTCACACTTCTCTGCATTAAATTTCATCTACCACTTGGTCCACACATTCAACCAGCCTGTCTATGTCCTCAGAGTTCACAATACTTCCAAGTTTATGGAGTCTGCCACGATCTAACTGAATGGCGGAACAGGCTCGAGGTGCTAAATGGCTTACGCCGGTTGCTATGTTTCTATGCCTCCCAAATCTCCTTGTTCGCACTTTATCAGATTAAGGCCCAGAAATTAAACAAGCTCCTAAACCTACAATAAAAGCAAAATACTGCGGATGCTGGAAATCTGAAATAAAAACAAGAAATGCTGGAACCACTCAGCAGGTCTGGCAGCATCTGTGGAAAAAGAAGCAGAGTTAACGTTTCGGGTCAGTGACCCTTCTTCGGAACTTGTTCTCACATTGAACAACTTCTCCTTCAACTCCGCTCACTTCCTTCAAGTAAAAGGTGTTGCTATGGGTACCCGCATGGGTCCTAGTTATGCCTGTCTTTTTGTGGGATATGTCGAGCATTCTTTGTTCCAGTCCTACTCAGGCCCCCTCCCCCAACTCTTTTTCTGGTATATTGATGACTGTATCGGTGCCGTTTCCTGCTCCCGCCCTGAACTGGAAAACTTTATCAACTTTGCTTCCAATTTCCACCCATCTCTCACCTTTACATGGTCCATCTCTGACACTTCCCTCCCCTTCCTTGACTTCTCTGTCTCCATCTCTGGGGATAGGTTGTCTACTAATATCCATTATAAGCCCACCGACTCCCACAGCTACACTTCTTCACACCCTACCTCCTGTAAGGACTCCATTCCATTCTCCCAGTTTCTCCGTCTCCGACGCATCTGCTCTGATGATGCTACCTTCCATGACGGTGCTTCTGATATGACCTCCTTTTTCCTCAACCGAGGACTCCCCCCCCCCCACCGCACTGTTGTTGACAAGGCCCTCAACCATGTCCGGCCCATTTCCCGCACCTCTACCCTCACCCCTTCCCCTCCCTCCCAGAACCGTGAGAGGGTTCCCCTTGTCCTCACTTTCCACCCCATCAGCCTCCATATCCAAAGGATCATCCTCCACCATTTCCACCACCTCCAGCGTGATGCCACTACCAAACGCATCTTCCCCTCCCTTCCCCTGTCAGCATTCTGAAGGAATCGTTCCCTCCGCGACACCCTGGTCCACTCCTCCATTACCCCCACCACCTCGTCCCTGTCCCATGGCACCTTCCTCTGCAATCGCAGGAGGTGTAATACCTGCCCATTTACCTCCTCTCTCCTCACTATCCCAGGCCCCAAACACTCCTTTCAGGTGAAGCAGCGATTTACTTGTACTTCTTTCAATGTAGTATACTGTATTCGCTGCTCACAATGTGGTCTCCTCTACATTGGGGAGACCAAACGCAGACTGGGTGACCGCTTTGCGGAACACCTCCGCTCAGTCCGCAAGCAGGACCCTGAGCTTCCGGTTGCTTGCAATTTCAACACTCCCCCCTGCTCTCATGCTCACATCTCTATCCTGGGCTTGCTGCAGTGTTCCACTGAACATCAACGCAAGCTCGAGGAACAGCATCTCATTTTCCGATTAGGCACACTACAGCCTGCCGGACTGAACATTGAGTTCAATAATTTCAGAGCATGACGGGCCCCCCTTTTTACTTTTATTTTTAGTTACTTTTTCTTTTTTACATTTTAAACAATTTTTTTTTCTTTTGTTTATTTCATTTCATTGTAGTTTGTTCAGTTTGCTTACCCACTGTTTATTTTCATGTTTGTACTTGCTGCTGTTCAATCTTCAGTTCGTTAACACCCTATCTGCACTAATGCTTTGTCTTTCAACACACCATTAACATATTGTTTGCCTTTGCTCCATGACCTCTTGGTCAGCTATGTGGCCTTATCCAATCTACACCTTCTCCTTTGTTATCTCTTGCCCCACCCCCGGCTCACTTGCTGATAACCTTTGACATTTCTAGTATTTGCTAGTCCTAAACCTACAATATTGCAGGCACAAAGTGTCTGCTGATTATGAGCCAAAAATGTACTGCCCACTATATTGGTCTTGATCAAAAATTTCTGTGTGCCGTTCTCATGGCTGAAACAGGAGTTAGGCCCTTTGCATATATAAATATGGGGCCAAACGCCTGTTTGAGGCCCCCAATGCACTCCAAAAAAAAACTGTCGGCTGCACTCAAGAATACTCTGCCTGCATGTTTCCTAACAGGCCTGAGAGCCGCTGTTGGTGTCATAGTGGTCCAATCTTCAATGGCGCTTTCACTGGATGGGCTGCCTCTTACTGCAAATCACACACTTCATGGAAATGAGGCCCAATATCACGGCCAGCTCAAGTCTTATCATTCAGGTGAAGGGATTGTACCCTGCGTGTCCGACACACCGAAAACTGGACAAACCCAAACTTCTAGCCCTACAACTCTGCTGCTTGCGCAAGAGACATGGTATGTCGGGGGATAGGTGAGTTTAATCTCTGAAAAATGGATGAACCTGTTGGGCCTTTTTCTGTTCCTAAGAATTCTTAGTATTTATTAAATAGGTGAAATAAAAGTGGAATTTAATGTAGATAAATGTAAGATAATTCAAATTGGAATGTGAAACATATGTTCATAAATATACACATTTATTAGCAGAGTTAGGAAATGAAAAGGGTTTGGATCTGATTGATTATGACCTGAAAGTATTCAGTCAAAGTGAAGATGTTGTCAGCAAGTTTGGTCAGCATTGAAGAGTATCTCACAGGCATTTAATTATAGGGCAAAATAAGTTTTTAAACATTATAAACCTCTTTAAGACGGGCCACAGTTGGAAGTTGGAATATTGTGAACTTGTTTTGATAGAATATTAATACATTGAAAAGAATGAATGAGCCTTTACATAGAGATTTCACAACCTCAGGACATCCCAAAGCAAATTACAACCAATGAGGTACTTTTGAAATGTAGTCACTGTTGTAATGTCAGAAATGCAGCAGACAATGTACAGACAGCAAAGTCTCACAGACATCAATGAGATAAATGACCAGATTATCTGTTTTAGTGATGTCGGTTGAGGGATAAATGCAGGCCAGGATATCGTGCCTCGGTTTAACATCTCCCCGAAAGATGGCACCTCCAACAGTGAAGTACTCCTTCAGTACTGCACAGGAGTGCTGATTTAGGTTTTGTGTTCAAGTCTCTGGGATAGGACTTAACCCACAACCTTCTGGCTCAGTGCTACCATTTGAGCCAAGGCGAATGTTTGGAGAGAATTTGAAGAAGAGTGACTAATAATACCCTAAGTTATGAAGAAAGACTCATAAAATTGAACCTTATTATTGGCAAAAAGAAAATTTTATGCAGGTATGATCCAAATTTTTCAAATGTTGAGAAGTATGCATTAGTGTCAGTAATGGCTCAAAGGCTGTACTTTGTGCAGAGTCGTCGAAATACAGCAGGAAACTACCAAGAGAACCTCCTGAGCACTAAATAGTGAAAATCATTGTGCAGAGTAGCACCAACCTTCAGCTCCAGCAAACAAAATGTACTTCATCTCTGGGATACTGCTGTGCTCCTCATTCCACCACTTTTATAGTAATGGTTTTAATTAAGCTGGAGGATATGGAGCAGGAGCATTGAATAGGCCCACCTACAACTCATTTAAATTGGGTAGGTTCAGCTCGTGATAAGCATTAAATGTGATGGCATTTTTAAGGATTGTTCCAGTGCAAATTTCTGGGGACAGTTTTGAGAGGTAAGGCCTTGCTGACCCATTTTACTCTTCCCAGCTCACCAAAACTGCTCAATAATGGGAAAATCCAGTCCGCTGTTTTTAGAAGATAGAAAAGAAACAAGAGCAGGAGTAGGCCATTCAACAATTCGAACCTGCTCTGCCATTCAATAAGATCATGGCTGATCTTCTACTTGAACGTCACCTTCCCACATTATCCCCAAATCCCTTAATTCCCTTAGAATCTAAAACTCTATCAATCTTTGTCTTGAATATACTCAATGACTGAGCATCCAGTTAAATCAAGTTGTCTGCCTGTTCAAGTCAGTGTTAAACAGCCACTGTCATTAATTGGAGAAGAGCATGGAGTCAGCCCAATGTTCTGGCCAACTCTCTCAAGCAACCCCACCAAAAGTACCCTGTACAAATGTGGAATCTTTCTATGCACACAGTGGCTTTGGGTTTGGCAGCACAATAGTGGCTACATTTCAAAAGTACTTCATTGGCTGTGAAGTACTTTGGAAAACCCTGAGGTTGTAATGAGATGCTGCATAAATCCCAGTTTTTTCTTCACAGTTTGAACGGTATTTTTGGCCCATATTACTTTATATAGAAAGCATAGAGGAGATGTTTAAAAAATAGGAATAAGAGGGGCAAAGGAGGAGTATGAGAATACATTAGTAGCTAATATAAAAGGGAACCCATAAGTCTTTATAAACATATAAATTGTAAAAAGGTAGTTAAAAGGAAGGGTGGGACAGATTAGAGACCAAAAGGTGATGGAGGCAGAGGGCATGCCTGAGGTATTAAATGAGTACATGGCATCAGTCTTCACAAGCTAAGAGGATGCTGCTAATGTAGCGATATTGGGTAGGATAAAAGTAGGAAAAGAAAAGGTACTTAAAAGTTAGCAGTTCTCAAAGTAGAAAAGTCACCCAGTCCAGATGGAATGCATTTTTGGTTACTGTGGGAAATAAGGGTTGAAATTGCTAAGACCCTGGCCAGAATCTTCCAATCCTCTTTAGAATGGGAACAGTGCCAAAGGATTGGAGAATTGGAAATGTTATTATACTGTTTAAAAAGAAGAGAGGAATAAACCCATCAACTACAGTCGAGTTAGCTTAACATCAGCAGTGGGGAACTTGAAGAGACAATAGTCTGGGACAAAATTAATTGGCGTTTGGAAAAGAATGGGCTAATAAATGAGAGTTAACATGGATTTGTTAAAGGCAAATCGTGTTTGACTAACGTGATTGAGTTTTTTGATGAAGTAACGGAAAGAGTTGCTGAGGATAACGCAGTTGATGTTGGGTATGTGGACTTTCAAAAGGCATTTGCCAAAGTACCACATAATAGACTTGTTAGCAAAATTGGAACCCATGGGATTAAAGGGACAGTGGCAGTGTGGATACAAAATTGGCTAGGGAACAGAAAGCATAATGAAGTGATGAATGGTTATTGTAGTGTTTTGAAATTGCATTATGTACTCTAGAGGCTGCCGTACAGCACGCATGCCAGCAAAGAGAACGTGAAACTAAGACAGAATAAAAGCAGAAGCCAGCTTCTGCAGTTTTTGTCTCTCTGTCTTTGCCTCATACCTTATACTAAACACAAGTCCCAAGGACGTCACAACAGTGACGCAGTAAACAGAAAAACGATGAAAAAAAACAGGAACATTCCTTTCAGATATGAACACTTTGGAAGGTTTTTGTCTACTTCCACAGACATCATTTTAACTTGGAGACTGTGTTAGACACACACAGGAAGCTAGTACAGTGTATACTCACACACTGATCTCTCCAAAATAACAATCCAATCAAAAAAATTATCTGTAATCTCGGATCACTGCAGGGAAGTTTCCTCTGAAAGGAATGCAATCCCGGATCCCTTATCACTGCATTGCTGCTCAGTATGACGTTGTCTGTGCCCAATCTACCACCTTTTAATGTGTATTCAGAGCCATCATCCGTACCCCCACGTTGGCAAAAGTGGCTGGGATATTTTGAAGGCATGATGGCAGGTTTCCCAATGACAGATGACACAAGGAAAAAGGCTTTACTTCTACACCTTGGAGATGAAGAATTAGAAGATATCTTCGAGACACTCCTGAGCAAAATGAATATGACTTAGTAAAAATTGCATTGACGGCCTACTTCACACCCAAGAAAACAACCATATATGAAACCATTGTCTTGCAACATACTAAGCAAGAATAAAACGAGACAATTGACCAATATTGCACGCGATTGAGACAACTAGCAACCAAATGTGGCTTTGGTGATGCTGAACATGTCGAACAGAAAAGCAAAACAAAAATAGTCGAAGGCTGTCTTTCCAGTCAACCACGTCGAAAAGCACTCAAGAAAGACAGAAAGCCGTCAGAGCTGTTGGATCACTATCGCTATCAGAGTCCAGAGCTACTGACATTGAGGCTAACAATAACTGCCACACTCCAAGGTCAACTCCTATGAACACTATTCATTGCTCAAATGTCAGGAAACCACCTGCAAAGCAACAACAGCCGTCTCACAAACAGAGCTGCGACTTATCCAAAGAATGTTTCCACTGTGGCAGTGTTTACCCACACCAGACAGAGGGTCCTGCTGCTGGTAAACTGTGTAAAGTCTGTGGAAAACTCAACCACTTTGCTCATGTTTGTCACTCATCAGCAAAATCAACTATTAAGACTAAAGCCAACAGAAGGGTGACATACATATCACAGCAAAAAGGCGAGAGAATGTAGCTAACGTAGATGCAGATGACCCTGGATATACTTTTGTACTCTTTCTCAGACACAGCAAACAACTACATGTGACAGTGGTTGCTCAGATTAGATGCTTTCATAGACACAGGAGCGTCTGTCAACGTCATGGGAGACAAAACATTCAACCAACTTCAGGATTACCCCATTCTCTGCAAACCAGAGAATATGAAAATTTTCCCTTACAACAGTGACAAACTACTGAAAATCCTACAGACTTTTGAAACGCCAGTCTCATTCAAAGCCACTGAAATGAATGCTGTCTTCTGTGTCATATCTGGAGAATATGACACGCTTATTGGTTTTCACACAGCATCAGATCTGCACGTGATTGCAGTCACATGCGCGATTCCTACTGTCATGCTGACAAGAAGTGCGATGATGAAAAAATACAGACTAAAACTGAAGAGTTATAAAAATTGACTTTGCCTTTTTTTTTTAAATGGACAATGCTGCAAAAGATGGCCACATGTGTATTCAAGCATAGGCGCACTGTCTGTTTAGAACAAAGGATGTCTAACTAGGTCGAGAGGTGTCAATTACACTCATCCTGAAACATTCCTGAATTGATTGGGTTCTACTGAAACAAAGAAGGTATGAAGTGGAAACATCATAATTGGATTTTTCTCATCCTGGGCCAATGTGTGATCACCATGGAAGAGAGACCAAAGCGTTTCCTACCAGAATATGATGTAGCAAACTCTTACCTTAAAAAGGCAGCCTGAGAGAGATCACTAACGCCTGTAGAGCAGCATTATTTGCAAACAGAGAGAGAATCACTCTCAAACACAAGCGGTATCCTACACTTTCATCTCTATATGGAAGTGAATTTAAAGTAATCGATCATAGACCACGAGTGAATTTGTTCAATAATCCACATAGCAAACCACCCACTCGAATAGAACGTTGGATACTCAAGCTCCAAGGGTATGAGTTCCAAGTTGAGTATCAGCCAGGCAAGCTCAACCCAGCAGAATATCTTTCACGACATCCACTACCCACAGTCAGTCCTACTAGTCGTGAGGAAAAGGTTGCCAAACAACATCTTAACTACATAAGCATAAATGCAGCGTCAAAGTTGCTAAAACTAGCTGACATCAGAGGAGCAACATAACAAGATGAAGCTTTACAATTATGTATAGAGGCTATGGAATCACGAAATGGAAAGACGTTGTTAGAGAAATTTCCAAGCCTGTTTGTGAAGAAGATACTGAGTCTAGGATGCTTTGGTGGAGACTGTTTATTGCTTGCCACAGAGCTTATTTCTCCACTCCTAACAACACCCAGCCAGTGCTGGCAAGCTCTTTATATATACATCTGAATACAATTAACTAATCAACATCCAACACCTGTTCACCCTATTACCTTCAACTACTAGGTATTTAACATCCATTAACAGAACTTATTAGACACTAACGGACGTGATTGCGAAAGCATCTACAAACTAAATAAGCTAACCATTACAACCACATCTGATCTTGTATTATGCAACAACTGTATTGCCATTCCACACTCATTGAGGGAATGTGTTGTCAATATAGCACATGAAGGACACCAAGGAATTGTCAAAACCAAACAACTTCTTAGGGAAAAGGTATGGTTCCCAGGAATTGACTATATGGTAGAGCACAAAATCAGTCAGTGTTTGCCATGTCAAGCAACCACTATATCAAATCTCCATGATCCTCTCAAGATGTCTGAACTACCTCCAGGACCATGGATTAAAGTCAAAATTAATTTTGCAGATTTGCCCACAGGTGAACACCTAAACACCTACTTGTTGTCACTGATGACTACAGCAGATTCCCAATTGTGGAATTACTTATGTCAACTTCAACGAAAGCAGTCATCCCAAAGCTTGACCAGATCTTCGCTTTGTTTGGAATCCTTCTAACGGTAAGAAGTGACAATGTACTCCCATTCAACAGTGATGAGTTCAGCAAATTGCAAATTACTTAGGGTTCATTCATAGCAAAATCACACCCCGTTGGCCAAGAGCTAATGGTGAAGTCAAGAGATTTATGTGAACTTTAAAAAAAGTGATACGTTCAGCTACAGCTGAGAGCTAGTCATGGAAGCAAGAGCTAAATCACTTTCTTCGTAATTACAGAGAGACAGCTCACTCGACTACTGGAAAACCTCCAGCTACACTCATCTTTTCACATTCTATGCGTACGTCTCAACCTGAGCTACCATGTTGAGTTAATGATCGATGTGCAGGCGAATGTGATTGAGAACAAAAAGATCGAATGAAAGTGCATGCAGAGTGAAACATGAAACTTGGAGGCACACCACTTAATCCAGCAGATAAAGTCCTTGTGAAACGTGATGGTCATATTGGAAAGCAAACAACACCTTACGACATTCAACCATTTGTTGTGACCAACACAAAGGATCAATGATCACTGCTAAGCACGGTTCACAAATCATCACAAGAAACACATCATTCTTCAAAGCTCTGAAAACACCACTCGCAAGTATTGAATCCGATTCGGACATCGCCACTTCAGATGAAGAACGTGAGACAAATGAGACTACGTCTAAAATAAAAGCAAAATACTCCAGATGCTGGAGATCTGAAATAAAAACAGAAAGTGCTGGAAATACTCAGCAGGTCAGGCAGCATCTGTGGAGAGAGAAGCAGAGTTAATGTTTCAGGTCAGTGACCCTTCATCAAAATTGACAAAAGTTAGAAATGTAATAGGCTTTGAGCAGGTGAAAGGGGAGGAGGGGGGGTGGGGGGGAAGAAGAACAAAAGGAAAGGTGTGTGATAGGACAGAAGGCAGGAAAGATTAATGACAGATATGTCACAGATCAAAAGGCAAAGGGAGTGCTAATAGTCATATTAAAAGACAAAGCATGTGTCCAGAGAGATTGTTAATGACAGAATAATGAACAGCTTTGTCCAAAAGCAAAAACATGAAAAACAGGTTAAAGACAGGCACATGGTTAAAAAATAAAATTAATTAATTAAAAAAATTAAAATGGCAGTCATGCTCTGAAATTGTTGAACTCAATATTGAGTCCAGAAGGCTGTAGAGTGCCTAATTGGAAGATGAGGTGCTGTTCCTCAAGCTTACGTTGAGCTTCATTGGATCACTGTAGCAGGCCAAGGAAGGAAATGTGGGCATGAGAGCAGGGTGGTGAATTAAACTGGCAGGCAACCGGAACTCGGGGTCATGCTTGCAGACTGAGTGGAGGTGTTCTGCAAAGTAGTCACCCAATCTGCGTTTGGTCTCCCCAGTGTCGAGGAGAACGCATTGTGAGCAGTGAATACAGTATACTAAATTGAAAGAAGTACAAGTAAATTGCTGCTTCACCTGGAAGGAGTGTTTGGGGCCTTGAATGGTGAAGAGAAGGAGGTAAAAGGGGTGGTGTTACAACTCCTGCAATTGCATGGGAAGGTGCTGTGGGAAGGGAATGAGGTGTCGGAGGTTATAGAGGAGTGGATCATGGTGTTGCAGAGGGAGCAGTCCCTTTGGGATGCTGACAGGGGAGGGGAGCGGAAGATATGTTTGGTGGTGGCATCATGCTGGAGGTGGTGGAAATGGCGGAGGATGATCTTTTGGATGTGTAGGCTGGTGGGGTGGAAAGTGAGGACAAGGGGGTCCCTGTTGTGGCTCTGGAAGGGAAGGGAAGGGTGAGGAAAGAAGTGTGGGAAGTGGGTCAGACATGGTTGAGGGCCCTGTCAACCACAGCGGAGGGGAATCTTCAGAAAAAAGGAAGACATATCAGAAGTATTATTGTGGAAGGTTGCATCATCAGAACAGATGTGTCGGAGACAGAGAAACTGGGAGAATAGAATGGGGTCCTTACAGGAGGCAGGGTGCAAGGAAGAGTAATCGAGGTAGCTGTGGCAGTGTGCATTGTGTAATCTAGAACAGAGAGACCAGCCACAGATGCTGCCAGACCTGCTGATTATTTCCAGCACTTTCTGTTTTTACACAGGGAGTTGTGATTTGGAATGCACTGCCTGAAGGGGTGGTGGAAGCAGATTCAGTAGTAACTTTCAAAAGGCAATTGGACAAGTACTTGAAGGGAAACATTTTGCCAGGCTATAGGGAAAGAGCAGGGGAGTGGACTAATTGGATAGGTCTACCATAGGCACGATAGCCTGAATGGCCTCCTTCTGTGCTGTATCAGTCTATGAATTTCTGATTTGCATTCTCACTGACTTATTGCTTTTTGTTGTTATTTTATCCCTTTACCTGCAAGAGTCTTGCTCCAACTCCTTGCGAAAAAGATCATAAAGTGATTATAAAACAAGACATCCAGAAGGCTGGATACTTGTATTACTTCTATTCAGGCTAAACAAAAATGTAAATGTTTCACTCTTCTGGATTTGGGGTGAGTCTTTAGCATGGCAGGAAGCAGGCATAACTTATGCAGAAAAAACTGCAGAGTTCAAAGGCGCAGTGGCACTTGTCACACATAACATCATGACTATTCTTTCTCTATACTGCAGGTAATGTGCTGTTTATCTTATTCTGCCTATATCTACCAGCCATGATGAGGGTTCCACTTATCTATCAGACAGTGAGTTAATCACTGCATAGATATAAATACTGACAATGCACCACCAGGGGAAGTGAGGCCAAAATCATAACCATGGTCTCCGAGTAATTCCTTTCACTGGGGCTCTGAAGACCTTGAGCACCAATCTACAATCCTCTGTCCTCTCTGCATTCATCACGTTGTGGAGCAAGATATGGCAGGGCTTCAGCAGCTATATAACTGTCCAGTGGCCTGCTCCCACTCAGATCCCTGGGCTTTTTGTGGGAGGGCCCAACAGAAGGGGAATGACAAGCTGGCCTGGGTAATGCTGTTGGGAAGCCATACCCGTAAAATCTAGCTACCATGCTCAACTGATTGCAGCTTTGTCATACAGCATGCAGGTGTAATGAACAACCATATTAATACCCATGATATCTGGAGCACGAGGAGGTTCAAGACGCACACATCAGCAACTTTCCAACTTAGTTCCTCACTTGTAGACTGTATACTTTTGCTAAGGGGAAGCACAGAGGAAAACCCCTTGGATGCACTGCATATCTTTTAAAGGATAATTGGATAAATATTTGCAGAAGAAAAATGTACAAGGCTGTTGGGAGAGAGCAAAACAGTGGGATTCATATTGGATTGATACAGGGTTGTGGGAGAGATGGGACAGTTGGATTAGTTCTAGATTGCTTTAACAAAGATTCGGCACAGGCACAATAGTCCAATTGGCCTCCTTCTGTATTGTACCATTTTATAATTCTAACCATAGAAGTTTGCAGCACAGAAGGAATATGGCCCATCATGATTGTGCTGGCTCTTTGAAAGTTTAGAGATACAGCACTGAAACAGGCCCTTCGGCCCACCGAGTCTGTGCCGACCATCAACCAACCATTTATACTAATCCTACACTAATCCCATATTCCTACCACATCCCCACCTGTCCCTATATTTCCCTACCACCTACCTATACTAGGGGCAATTTTTATAATGGCCAATTTACCTATCAACCTGCAAGTCTTTTGGCTTATGGGAGGAAACCGGAGCACCCGGAGAAAACCCACGCAGACACAGGGAGAACTTGCAAACTCAACACAGGCAGGACCCAGAATTGAACCCGGGTCGCTGGAGCTGTGAGGCTGCAGTGCTAACCACTGCACCACTTGAGCAGCATTCAATGGATATCACCAAAGAACTATCCAATTAGTCCCATTCCCTGGTATTTCTCCATAGTCCTGCAAATTTATCGCCTTCACATATTTATCCAATTCCATTTTTCAAGTTATTATTGAATCTGCTTCCACCACTCTTTCAGGCAGTGCATACCAGATCATAACAACTCATTGCACAGAGAAACTCTCCTCATCTTGCCTGTTTCTTTAGCAAATTACTTAAAATTAGTGATCTCTGATTACTGCCCCTTCTGCTACTGGAAACCCTACATGATTTTGAACACCTCTATTATCTCTCCAGTCTCTGCATGTAACTGAAGTCCTATATTCATTCTAGTAAATGCACCCTCTATAAGGCCTTGACATCCTTCCTGAAATGTGGTGCTCAGAATTAGACACAAAGCTCCAGCTGGGGCCTAACCAGTGATTTATAGTATATAAACTATCTGCAATCTTTGGACCACCCTTCACAATCTTTGGAATTGGCCCACATCAGAGATATCTATCCCTTCGGCCTCACTGGCACTTGAGCCTTAAATAACAACAACAACTTGTATCTATATAGCACCTTTAACGTAGTAAAACATCCCAAGGCACTTCACAGGAGTGTTAGCAAACAAATTTGACACCAAGCTGCATAAGGAGATATTTGGGTAGATGGCCAAAAGCTCAGTTGATGAGGTAGGTTTTAAGGAAGAAAGCAAGGTAGAGAGACAGAGAGGTTTGGCATGAATTTCAGAGCTTAAGGCCTGAGGAGCTAAAGATATGGCATCAATGCTGATGTGATTAAAATCGTGAATGCTCAAGAGGCCAGAATTGGAGCAGCGCAGATAATTGTAAAGTTACAGAGCTAGGACGGGGCAAGGCCATGGAGGAGTTTGAAAACATGGATAAGAATTTTAATATCGAGGCATTGCTTAACTGGGAGTCAGTGTGGGTCAGTGAGCATAGGGATGATGAGCGAACAGCACTTTATGCAAGTAAGGACTTGAGCAGCATTCAATGGATATCACCAATATATAGAATTGGTGTGACTCATTTCAGAGTGGCATATGAAAGTGGCAACTGCTGAGCATTAATGAGATCTATATTAAAAGGGCCAAGGTTTGATTATGCAAGACAAACACCCCCGTAACCATTGTGCGGCTTTCGTACTGCTGCAATGGCACTCTCCCGTTCTTGGGTGTTAGCCTCTGAGTTAGAAGGTTGTGAGTTCAAGTGCCACTCCAGAGACTTGAGCATAATATTTAGACTAACATTTCACTGGAGTACTGAGGAAGTGCTGCGATGTTGGAGGTGAGGTCTTTCAGATGAAACATTAAACCCATGGCCCTTTCTGTCCTCTTAGATGAACGCAAAAGATCCCATGACACAGGAGTGTCGCAGCTTCCTTCCAGCAGCAGTAAGCCAATGAGGTGTTGCTATTCCCATTCATAATCTGCCCTGCATATGTAATTAAGACCCTTTGAGGAAAGGTTGGTGAGATAGTGGTGGAGTCACATGGGTGGCCGGAGATTGCACCCCACACTAACCTGCCAACTGAAGGAAGGAGTAATTGAATAAAACTCACCAATGAGAGATCCCATTGAAGGACTGCTATCTTACTTGCTTGGAGAGGAGGAAGAGCTGTGCATCCTTTGTGTCAGTGTCAGCCATGACTCAATCTGCAGCACTCGTGCCTCTGAATCAGAAGGTTGTGGAATTCAAGTTCCACTCCAGAGATTTAAGCATAAAAATCTGGGTTGGTATTCCAGTGCGGTACTGAGCAAGTGCTGCATTTCAGGTGAGACATTAAACGGAGGTTCCGTCTTCTCTCTCGGGTGAACATAAAAGATCCCATGGCACTGTTTTGAAGAAGAGCAGGGGAGTTATCCTTAATATCCTGATCAATATTTATCCCTCAATCAACATCACTAAAAACAGATTATCTGCTCATTATCACATCTCAGTTTATGGGGGCTTGCTGTATGCAAATTGACTTGCATTTCCAACATTACCACAGTGACTGCACTTCAAAAGTACATCATTGGCTGTAAAGCGCTTTGGGATGTCCTGTGGTCATGAAAGATGCTATAAAAATGCAAGTCTTTCTTTCGCCATGAAGACATGATGCCATTGCTCAGGTGGTATATTGGTAAATGCACAACAAATAGATACATTGGCAGAGAATTCTTTTCAAGTTTGAAGCTCTGCTCACAGCACATCCACAGAAAAGCAATTAATAAAACTTAGATCTTAATGATTTCATTGATGGTGATCTAGACGTCATAATAACCCTTTTACTAAGTCTTTTAGTCAGCCTCCATGTAGCTTGGTTGATAATTGGAACCTGGTTTAACTCCTGGTCTGTTGTCGAGTTAGCCAATCTGGGGTGTACGCATTGGCTTTCAGCATTCCCTGAGCTTGGGAGGAAAAATCAGGCAGGGTTTGCACCCATTCATTTTCTAGTGGTTCCCGAACTAGTAAGAACAGGGTTAGGCTGAATTCACCCCCTTCCCCCCTCCACCCCCCTTCACTTGCTCAAAACCTATCACATTTCTTACTTTTGCCAGTTCTGATGAAAGATCACAAACCTGAAATGTTAACTCTGTTTCTCTCTCCACAGATGCTGTCAGTCCTGCTGAGTATTTCCAGCATTTTCTATTTTTTGTTTTAGGCTGGATTGTGATGGCCCCATGGTGAAAGAGTCTATCAACAAATGCAAAGAAAGCAGTCACAACTGCAAATGGGAGAAATTTGGAATGGGGACGATTAATTATAGCCTTGTGGCTGGAATGGTCATCGATATAAACCATTGTCTTGTGTCGCACTTACTCTGTGTAACGTCCAATATAACGGTTAACTAACCGTGGGTCAGGTTACTTTCCCGGAAAATATAATTGGAGTTTAATTGGCATTTAGAATAATAAGTATCCATCTCATTAAGTAGAAAAAAATTATATTGGAGCTTTCAACACATTTACAACAACAGCAACGTCCCAGAAAGCGTTAGCTTTTCGTCATTTACAAGTCAAAGCCTGTAACAACTGAGAACGTTTAAACTCAGGTTCAGGTTAAATTTAGGATTTGTTGCGAAAGCTGCTGTGCTCGCTTTAAGATCAGAAGGTTTAGTACAGATCTGCTGTGGATCGATCGATTCCCACAAGCTGCAAAAGGGTCATCTTCTAACTTCAGTTAAAATAGTATAGAACAATAATGTTCGTCATAAACCCCGGATAAGAATTATTTGTACAACATTTCTGAATGTCAGCTGCCAATATAGTTTATATCATTAGTAAAGCTGAATATTGTCAGTTCGTGTTTCTGGTATTTGGATGTTGGATTTCACTAAGTTTTATGGTTATAGAACAAATAGTTTGAAATGTGCAGGTTAATGATCTCGAGCTTCTTTCTGTCGGTGAAGGCGTCAGATTGTGTTTTAGTGAGTTGGACCTGAAAGCCAACATTATTATTTATCTCAGCCCAACAAAGTCAACAGACGCGGTTAGCACCAGCTTCGAAATGCCCCATGTAGTGAACACTCGAAGAGTAGAACTGTTAGTTCTGCAATTTATAAAACACTGCATTGTCAAGCAGCTAACATTGGGAGAAAGATGTGTCATTGTCTCGGCTGCACTGTGGTGGCTCCTGGCTCTATTAAACTCGCATTGTTTCCATGGTTTCCCCCAAAACACACATTGGGGAATAAAATGGACAAAGACCGACTGTCGATCTTTGTGCATCAAACATCCTTGTCCTTTGGGATCTCCAACCACCACTTCCCTCCAAAAACAATCTAGACCTGCATGGAGTAATTGCAGCACCTGCTTTCTCTGAATGTTTGGCCAAGAAATGGTGAGTTTGTTGGTTGAACGGGGTGGTTGTGTAATCGCAAAGAGGGACAGGCGCTGGAATACCCAGTAAAACATTCCCTCGGCCAGTCGGAGTTCAGGAAAATTGAGAATCGTTCAAGGAGCGAGAAGATGGAGAGTAACCTAAGAAGATTTTTGCAGTTCCTTCTGCTGAACATGTTGCGTGTGGATTCTATGCAAACAGGTAAGTCCCTCCCTGTCCTCCTGAGTTAGTTTGAGTTTTGCAGTTATTTCAAATCTCAATCGTTAACGCATTTTCTGTTCCCGTGTTAGTTTCCTGTTTTCTTCACTTTTACTGTTCGTTTTTAGCCGATCCGTTTGTGTTAATTTTGTTGGATTTCCCCTGAATATCGTATTCTAGTCTCGTTTCCACCATTTACTTCACGTCCAGCTTTGCCCCACGTTTTTTCTAGATTTGCTTTTCCTCCTGCTCGCATTCTTTTTGCTTCGCTCCTGATCCCTTTATTTAGCTGAAAACAATTATCTTTATAAAGGTCTGTTGTTTAGTTGAAATAAATATTTGCTGTTCATCCAATGGGCAGCTATTTTGTATAATATACTTTGTTCTGGTGTATTAAAGAAACGAGGTAGATTGCTGAGCTGGAAAGTATATAAACTTCTGCATGGGTTGGACCCAACCAGAATGAAAATTTCCACATTTTTCTTTGCCTTGTCCTTTTCTCCCCTCTTTGAAGTGCGGATGTATAACTTTCCAATTCACTTTTTTTTTATTTTTGTGGAACATAAGTTTTTCAGGCTCCGATATGCCTCTGGAGAAAGGGTCTATGTCCATGACACACAGCTCCCACTCCCACCATCCTACTCCCACTAAGCTGCTGACCACCCAACTTTTCTTCCTGGTCCACATGTTAAATGATACTGTCAATGGTTCTCTCTCTCCTCAGGTACTGCCCCCCAATCCTGCGCATCTGCCATCATTATTCCTCTCCTCAAAAAAAATACCTTTGACCCCTTTGTCCTTGCAAACTGCCGCCCCATCTCGAATGTCCCTTTCCCTCCAAAGTCCTGGAATGTGCTGTCCATCTTTCCATGCCCATCTTTTCCAGAACTCCATGTTTTAATCTCACCAATCAGGTTTCTGCACCTGCTGCAATACTGAAACAGCCCTTATCAAAGACACAAATGACATCCTATGTGACTGTGACCAAGGTAAACTATCCCTCCTCATCCTCCTTGACCTATTTGCAGCTTTTGACATGACCTCACCATCCTCCTCCAACACCTCTCTTTCACTGTCCAGCTGGGTGCGACTGCACATGCCTGGTTCCATTCTTATCTATCCAGTTGTAACCAAAGAATGGCTTCTCCACCCACCCCCCCCCCCCCCGCACCATTAACTCTGGTGTCTCCCAAGCATCTATTCTTGGCACCCTCCAATTTCTCGTTCATCTGCTGCCCCTCGGTGGCATCATCCAAAAACACGTCAGGTTCCACATATGCACTGATGACACCCCACTCTACTACACTACTGCCTCTCTCTCGACTGCTCCACTGTCTTAAAATTGTCAGAATGCTTGTCCAACATCCAGTACTGAATGAACAGAAATTTCCTCCAACTAAATATTGGGAAGATCAAAGCCATTGTATTCAATTTTCCAGGCCCTGTGGAGATGAGGTTGGAGGTGGGGAGGAATGGTGGAAAATAGTGGGGAGCCACATTGGGACGGTGTCCTGACACATTCCCACCTTTGGGGGACTTTCCCAGGGGCGGACTGGGGACTGAGTCGCCTGCCTGCTCCACGGAGGCGGGCAGCCAATTGGGGAAATTAAGGCCACATTTAGAGGCTATTTTGCGACAGCACCAGTATTTTCCTGTTGTTGTAGTGACCCCCTGCCAAGTGCGGAGGCCGGCAACTGAATCGAGGTGTGCTACTGGTGGCTCCATGCCCCAATGACAGGGCTGCAGGGATGAAAGGCCGCAACTGCATCCATCACCACACCTACGGAGGGGTTTCCCGCCACCCCAATTGCACTACCGGCTTCGGGCCTCTTTATTTGATTATTTTTCTGCAGGCAACCTAGGGTGCTTCCTGGTAGCCAGCTTGACATTGCTGCAGGCCCTCTGATTGGGCTTCCAGCTTTGAGAACCTGTGACGGCAAGCATGGAGTGGTCAATTAGGAAGCCACCTCACGGAAGGTTGCGCTGGTGGGTGCACTGACGACATGGGCGGGCTCAGGACTCCCATATGGTCCCAATGGCAGGGTCCCAACGGCCTCCAGGAAATTCAGCCCAGTGTCCCTGGTCCCTGCCACAAATTCCATTCTCTAGTCATCAACTCCATCCCTGGCAACTGTCTGAGGCTGAATCAAACTGTTGGTAGCCTTATATCATATTTTATCCCAAGATGAGCTTCCAGCCACAAATCTGCACTATTAAGATGGCCTATTTCCTCTTCGTATCATCATATGACACTGCCTCAGCTAACCTGCTGCTGAAACCCTCATCCATGCCTTTGCTCCCACCTGAGGTGACTATTTCAACACACTCATCGCCAGCCTCCAATCTTCCACCTCCATAAACTTAATTTCTTCGAAAACTCTACTGCCCATATCCTAACCAAGTTCCGTTCACCTATCACCCCTTTGTTGTTTGCTGCACTACATTGGCTTCTGGTTAAGCAATGCCTCAATTTTAAAGTTCTCATCCTTGTTTTCAAATCCCTCCATGGCCTCACCCCTCCCTATCTCTGTAATCTCCTCCAGCCCTACAACTTTTCAAAATTTCTGTAGTCCTCCAAATCTGGCCTCTTGCGCATCACCGATTTTAATCTCTCCAGCATTTGTGGCTAAGCCTTCAGCTGCCAAGGACCTAACCTCTGGAATTCCCTCCCTAAGCATTTCCACCTTGCTGCCTCTCTTTCCTCCTTTAAGATGCTCCTTAAAACCCACCTTCTGTGAACAAGCTTTTGATTATCTACCCTGACATCCCCTTTCTGTGGCTCGGTGCCAAATCCTGTTTGATAATGCGCCTGTGAATCGCTTTAGGATGTTTTACTACTTTAAAGGCGCTTTATAAATGCAAGTTGTTGTTATTGTAGCGGTTGTTGGAAAGCAGCAGCATGCTGGCCTGGATATTGCTCAAATATATAAGCACAGAAGGAGGCTATTCAACCCATCATGCCTGCACTGGCTCTTTGAAAGAGCTCAACAATTGTCCCAATTTCCTACTTTTCATTCCCATAGTTCTGTAAATTTTTCCCTTCAAGTATTTATCCAATTCCCTTTCAGAAGTTACTATTGAATCTGCTTCCACGATCCTTTCAGGCAGTGCACTCCAGATCATAACATCAAACTGTATGAAAAAATGTTTCCTCATGCCACTTGTTTTTTTTTGCCAATCACATTAAATCTGTGTCCTCTGGTTACTAATCCTTCTGCCACTGGAAACAGTTCTTCTTAATTACTGTATCAAAACCCTTCATGATTTTGACCACCTCCATCAAATCTCATGTTAACCTATTTTGCTCTAAGGAGAACAACAACAACTTACAAGTAAAAAAGCAGTAAAACATTCCAAGGCACTTCACAGGCACATTATCAAACAAAGTTTAACACCAAGCTACATAAAAGGATATTCACGTAGATGAACAGAAGCTTGATGAAAGAGCTATGGTTTTAAGGAGCATCTTAAAGGAGGAAAGAGGGGTAGTGAGGCAGAGAGGTTTAGGGAGGGAATTCCAGAGCTTGGGGCCTTAGCAGCTGGAGGCATGATCGTCAATGGTAGAGCGATTAAAATTGGGGATACTTAAGAGACTAGCATCGGAGGAGTGCAGATATCTTGGAGGGTTTTAAGGCGGGAGTAGATTACAGAGATAGGGAGGGATGAGGCCATGGAGGAATTTGAAAACAAGGATGAGAATAGTCGCTTGGCAGTACAGAACCTGAGTATTGCTGAACAAACAGACATGCTGTAAAAGCTTTTTGTCTTGCACTCATCAAGCCAGACGCAAGAATGCCAAATTTCAAAGGGAGCAACAACTTATACTGCATAAGAAAAGGAGTGCTGATTGGTTGGCAAGTTGAGTCTAGTCAAGGCGATGCCATGGAGAATGCACCAGGGAACTATTGCTCCCCACACTTTGTTTAATTCAAAAAAGACGCAATGCCTGGACATGTTCCTTTTGCCTCCAGAGAACAGGTCCCTGCATATGAATATATCCAGCCTCTAGCAAGCGTAAGTGAGCCACATTGCGAGCCCAACTGATAAACTCAAATTGATTGTTAGTGTAATTCTGTTCGTGTAAGTACTGTCCAATCCAACCTAATGTTAGACATTGTGTTCTGAGTTGTGCAAGTACAGGCTGGTTGAGTATGATCAGTACTCTGCATATTGCAAACAGCCGAAGTGATGTGCTGTCTGATACGATCTGCCACTTATTGGGACGTACAGCCTATATACCTGGCATCACACCAGCACTGGATTTCATATACCACATTTCTCATTTGTATGGTAGGCAGAGCTTTATCTTGGCTTGACGGCAGCATCCTGTTAGTGTAAAATACCACTTGTGTTGCTACTTCGTAATAGCAGTGTGAATGAGCCTAAGGCTGCTACTTTTGGACCTGAAAAGTGTCCAGTCTACCTCAAGTTACCCTGGAAGGGACAGGGGCCTGTCCTCTGCAGGCAAAAGAAACATGTTCGGATGTTGCGCCTTTTTGAATTAAACAAAGCATGGGGGACCATTGTTCCCTGTTGCATTCTCCATGACAACGCCTTGACCAATCAGCACCCCTTTTCTCATGCAGTATAAATTGTTGTTCCCTTTGAAATTTGGCATTCTTGTGTCTATCCTGATGAGGGCAAGACGAAAAGCTTTGACAACATGTCTCTATCTTCAGCAATACTCAAGGATGAGAATTTTAAAATTGAGACGTTGCTTAACCGGGAGGCAGTATAGGTTAGTGAGTACAATGGTGAAGGCAGCAGAATTGTGGCTGACCTTAAGCTTATGGAGAGTGGAAGATAGGAGGCTGGCCAGGAGTGCATTGGAACAGTCAAGTCTAGAGGTAACAAAGGCAAGGACTAAAGTTCCAGCAGCAGGTGAACTGGGCTAGGAGCAGAGTTGGGCAATGTTACCTAGGTAGAAATAGGTACTCTTAATGAAGATTTGGATATGTGTTCAGAAGCTCATCTCGGGGTGAAATGTGGCACCAAGGTTACAAACAGTCTGGTTCAACCTCAGACACTTGCCAGGGAGAGGGATGGAATCGGTCGCTAGGGAATGGAGTTTCCGGCAGGGATGGAACAACCCCAGCTTCTCCAATCTCTCCACATAACAGAAGTCCCTTGTCCCTGGTACCATTCAAGGAAATCTCTTCTGCACCTTCTCCAAGATCTTGACATTCCTTCTAAAGTATGGTGCACACAACTGAGCACCGTACTCCAGCAGAGACCTAACCAGTGTTTTATATAGGGCTAGAATAAGTTCCTTGCTTTAGTGCTCTTTGTGTATATTAAAAGGAAAGGATCCCATATAGCTTTTTGACAGTTTCCTCAACTTGTCCTGCCACCTTCAAAGATTTGTGTACATACACCCCCAGATCTGCAGACCTTGAAATTATGCCCTGTATACTCAGGCCCAGGTCATTACTACATATTAAAAAGAGCAGTGTTTCTAACACTGGGTTACGTTGGGTCAAAATCCTGCAACTCTCTCCCTAACAGCACTTTGGGTTTTCCTACACTATAAGGACTGCAGTGGTTCAAGAAGGCAGCTCACCACCACCTTCTCGAGATCAATTAGGGATAGGAAATAATTGCTGGCCTTGCCAGCAATGCCCACATTCCATGATTGTATATTTTAAAAAATGGTGGGGGGTGGGGGGGCATCACTGTCAACTTCCCTACAACCTAAAAAATAACCATTCATCACTACTCTCTGCTTTCTGTCCCTTCGCCAATTTTGTATCCATGCTGCCACTGTCCCTTTAATCCCATGAGCTTTCATTTTACTTACAAGTCTATTATGTGGTATTTTGTTTTGAAAGTCCATATAGACAACATTAACCACACTTCATCAAAGAACTCAATCAAGTTAGTCAAACACAATTTTTCCTTCAACAAATCCATGCTGACTTTTATTTCGTGGCATATGCTTTTCCAAGTGCCAATTAATTTTGTCCCAGATTATTGTGTCTCAAAGTTTTCCCACCTCTGACGTTAAGCTGATTGGTTTATCCCTGTCCCCTTTTTTAACAGAGGGGGAACATTTGCAATCCTCCAATCCTCTGGCACTGCATCTGGACCTAAGGAGGATTGGAAGATTGTGGCCAGAGCCTCCACCACTTCCGCCCTTACTACCCTTGGCAACCTCGGACATATCCCATCTGGACTGGGTGACTTTTCTACTTTGAATACTGCCAATCTTTTTAGTACCTCTTCTTTATCTATTCTTATTTTATACAATATCACCGATATCTCCTTTACTGCTACATTGGCAGCATCCTCTTATCCTGTGAAGACTGATGCCAAGTATTCATTTAATACTTCAGCTTCTACAATAAGATCTCCATTTTTGACCCTAATTAGCCCCACCCTTCCTTTGACTAACCTTTTAGTACAGTATCAAACTGGGTTCCAGGAATGCTGTGGGTATTTTATAAACTGAAACCACATTATTCCCAGTGTAGTGAGAGTATAAGGGCTCAAAGCCCCCAAAGCCCCATCTCGAACCATTTAAACATTTTGTGGGGAAGGGTGGAGCTCTATCAATACATGGCTACACAAGTGCATAGAGTTCTCTCAATGCACTGCAAATATAGATAGGGAGGCTGCAATATGACTCCCCTGCTGCAAGTAGAAAGCACCAGCTGCAGCTACTGGTTTCAGACAAGTCGTGCAGTATAACGACTGCCTTCCGATGTCTGTAGGATAGGTATTGGAGCTGAGGTGTTGGAACAAAATTTTTCACATTACTGTTTGCTACTATTTCTACTACGGTACCACGTTATTTGGAGCATAATTAGTGCAGCAAACAATTACATCCAGCATCAAAGGCATTTTTTGAATAACTATTTCAAGATAATGCTTTCAAATGCAGTTGTCAAAGTGCCATGCAAACAGGCTCAGAGAAAAGAGTTGAGGGATGAACAAAGCAAATCAGCTTTAAACATTCTTCTGAATGTCCTAACCAGACTTCCCTCAGCCCCTGGAAACCTCACCAATAAATGCTGAGAAGCACAATAAATCTCTGTGTTCTCCATGTCATCCTTGGGTTGTGTGGTGTGAGGGAGAGGACAATGATCGATCTAGGCTCTGGCAGCTCTTTCATTAGGATCCCCATAGAACCCTAATAAAGGTCCCACTTTATTACTTTACTGCTGGATGCCCCATAGAATACAAGATAGAGCAGATTGCATTCATTGTTAAAGAAAGTAACTTCAATTTATAGCAATTTCAATAAAAGTTATTCTTTATAAATTGAGGTAATTTATGAGAATTCCAAGGAGTATTTTCAGACGTCCATTTCCTTACAATCAGGATACTCTATTTCCATTTTTCTGTCTTTTTTATGCTTTTGCATTTTGTTAATGTTGAACTATTATGTCTAAAGGCAGAATGCATAGTGGTCAATAATGTAAAATATTCACCATCGTTAAATATCAAGCTTAAGAGATCACAGTGCTGGGATATAAAATATTTCCCCACTTTTCTGCCTCACAATAGACAGTATGTCAGTTCCAGAACAGTTATTACATGGGTCAGATCAGAGCAGAGTAATGACTGTACCTAAGCTATAATGTCATACAAGCATTCTTAAGTGAAACTTTATAATTCAGTCCAAAAACCACCCTTTCTTTTCTTTTATTCTATTCGTTCATGAATATGATATACCATAAACTCTTAGATCAGCTACATTTCTTGTGACTTGCTCAGTAAAAGACAAACCATATAAAATATCCTTGTCTTGCATTACATTCACTTTATACTGCGAATCATAGATGGACAGAGAGGGTCAAGTGTACCTGGATAAAATGTTTTCAAACAGAATTTTGTCTGATTAGATTTGCTCAGATATTGAGTAGCCAGTACATACAATAAATAATGCAACGGTATTTTCTATTGCTCCAAGTCAGTCTGGTGGATTTCTGTGGACAGACCATGAGGGCTGATGGAATTATTATCAACTCCCACCAAGAATCTCAGAAGAACTATTTTGTCACAGTCGGGATTGACTGTGGGTTTACAATGCAGGCAGCTTCCCCTAAGGACAAAGTTCAGTTCCAGTTTAGATTCTTCTTGGTGTACAGTCTGCTGCGAGAGTCTTCTTTCCTTCAGCCCACCACTGCATCTCAACTACTGCAGCGCAATGCGACAGGACCTCTGTCCCTACAGAATAACACCAGGCCTGGGCAAAGAGCAGGTGTGCTACCACTAGGAGAGGAGATTACTGACACGTGCAATGCTGGATCGTACGTACAATTTTATGACGGGAAGGATAGAAATTCACCACCTATTGGTTCCCTTTTATGTGGGAAGAGCATCCCGAAGCCAATTTCATCAACTGGGAACTACCTTTCTCTGAGACTGGTCACCAGAGGTCAACAACCCAGAGTGGACTTTGTTGGAGATTTCACTTCACTTAGACCAGGTAAAAGATACTTTTTGTCAATTGGAAAAAAAAATACAGTTATATTTCAAATTCTGATAGAGTTGTGGTAGCAACTAAAAAGAGGGCATACCATTACCAGAACCACCTTTAAAAATCAGAGTTAATATTAACATCTTTTGTGTGTTTGTATTGCCCATTTCTATTAATTTCAAATAAGTACTGATGTCATCTTATAGAATAGAATCAAACAGTGGTTACAGCATAGAAGGAGGTCATTTGGTCTGTCACGTCCATGCTGACTCTCTGCAAGAACACTCAGCTAGTCCCACTCCCCTGCTCTTTCCCCTTAGCCCTGCAATTTTTTTCTTTTCAGATAATTATCCAATTCCCTTTTGAAAGTCTGAAAGGAATTACTGAGACCAATATGACTGCCCTGATTGAACATTATTAGAAGTGCATTCATAAGGCTAGGGATGGGTTGTGATCATCTGTGCTTGTTAACTCAATTGCCTTACATTGTTAGTTGGACTCAATGTGGATCATTTTGATTTTGGACGATAGTGTACAATGGGCACTATTGGATTTGCTGTTCGCCCATGGAAATGAAATGGGGATAGTCATATAATGGGAGGCTGACCCGATATTACCCATTTTACATTCTCGCCCAAAGTCAAAATAACTTCCTCCAGCAGCTATGGTGGAGGGATGAAACTAATGTGGCAGGGGAAGTGTTGAAATTTAATGGGCATACGCTGCATACCTGCGTTTACCAACCTTTGGTTATAGAGTTCATTGTAGCCTGGGTGCACAGGGCTCAGCAGAGATCAACATATTTTCTAGTCTGAATTGGAAGACATCTTACAGTCATTTTTACAAATTATCACCTCTCAATACCTCTCTAAGAAAATCTAATTCTAGCTGTGCACATGGAAAGCATCTGACCTTTTGCTGCAGCCTGGGGCTGAAATCTCTTTTATGGTTAGATTCCCAGGCAAGAAAAAGACCCAAATTGCATTTAATCTCCTTTTAAATGCCTTAACATGCGGCTGTATTGTTTGAAGGAGGTGTCTGATGCCACGGTGTAATTTCAAGACTATTGCATGGTGCGTGTCTCTGTGTCCCCAGTTCTAATGTTTGCAGTCGATTCACTACCACCCATTTTTCACCCCCATCAAAGATGAACTTTGCATCCATAGTCTCATTAACTGAAAGAATGTGGAAACTGTTCAGACATTGGAAGTGGGGACTCAGGAAATGTGGCAAAACCACAAAATATGATCAATAATAATTCTAAGATCATACAGCACTGAAGGGCCATTTGCAGCTTGGTAAATGAGCTGGCTCTTTGAAAGAGTTATCTAATTAGTTCCACTCCCTTGCTCTTTCCCATCGAGCCCTGCAGTTTTTCCTTGTTGAATGTAATAGTGTAGCCTTACTGATAAAAATACCTCCTAAAAGAGAGAAGATTCTGCACTGTAGAATGAAACCAGCAGAATTGAACTTATACAGGTAAATTCACCAATGCTGCACTCCCAGCTAACTCAAAGAGAGCACAGGTCGGAGATAAAGTTAACAACACTAGAATACTGATTCTATTCAACATGGCTCACTGCTGGAGTGCAGGATTGGTGGATTTACTCTTTAGTCTCAGAAGAGAGGTATTGTGGTTAGCTGCGCGGTGGCCAGGGAATGACCCAGAAAGATATGGGCTGTAAACTGTTACCAAGATCATGGCAGTTGTCCAACATATGGGAACTTACAAAACAGCATAAGTAGTTGAGAAGTAAATAAAGTAATATTGGTCTCAAATCTTCAGTTCTTCCTGAACTTTGCAATATATCCTTCTTGTAAAGAATACAGAACCTTACAATTCAGGAGTACTTTGGAGCTACTACAACAAATTTCACTTTTGTTTTACTTTCAGTTTTAAGATGATTGATCCATAAATTAGGCAATCATGTCTGTCTTGTCCAAATTAGGGACAGTTTAACTTTACACCCGTGATTCACAGATGCACAACTGATTTATGGAACCCAGTCTTTTCAGTGTTGATACATTTACAGCTCAATTACTGACAAGCAGAAAATTGCACTTTATGTGCCGACAGCAGTTTCAGAGACTTTCTAGCCACCCTTGTTTTCTGGTACAGGTTTAACATGCCAACAGATAGACCTGCTAAGAGCAAAACAAGCCAATTTACACAATCTCTGAGGAGGGCAGGAAATTTCCACTAGCTTAAAGAATACTGGAGGGAGATTTGTGTGGCATTGGGTCAGACATTGATCTTTTGGGGGTCTTTTTAACCTAACCCACTGGTCGGGAACTGTCCGCCAGTTTTAGTCCCTGCCTGATTTTACTCTCCATTGCACTCAAAGGAGAGTAAGATGGGGCGGATTTTAAATGGAGCATGCCACAAGGTTTAGGTTAAATTAACCCCCTTCACTACTGGGGTCTGGGTACACTACTGAAGCCCAGGGTGATGGGGTGGAATCTCCTCACTTTGCTAGCTCTCAAGGTCCAATGTGAAATGAGTTGGGCAGCCTCAGTCCAGTTTTTGTGGGCATGTGCCTCTAGTTCAGCATTAATTGGTAATGTCTCCCTTCCGCACCTGGTTGTAACAAGGGTCAATGACCTCCTTCACTCTGCCAAGGTGAGTCCTCCATACCTCTCTCCTCTCTGGGACTTGCATGTGGCAAATGCAAGATGGAGTGCCACATGGGTATAGATTGACCAGAAAGGCAGTGGCAAGGGATTTAGGCATCACCATGTCCTGTCATATGCATGGCTGCTTCTCAGCGACAGGCTGCCTTCTTTCACAGCTCTGTCCAACAAGGGCATTCATTAAATAAATACAAAAAATAAATCATAATTAATTTACTACACAAAATTAAATCTATAATAATTAAATGTTAAAAATTTGAACAAATAATTAATTAATTAACTATAAAATATTTACAGTATCTAAAGAGACAACGTGTTGGATTCATTCCACAGAATGTTACAATGGTATTTGAATATGTAGGGGAAGTGTTTATTTTTTGCTATTTGGATGGCTGTATTTAAATTGTTTCTACGAATATTTCTTGGGTGGAAGTGCGTGGGATGGGTCTATATTGGGTAATTCCGACAGACAGCAGCAGGTCAAATATTGGATGGCCGTGGTCCAGCATTAACAGAGTATAGTTGATGTGGAGTTACAACACAAAACCCCTGCACCTATAAGTCCAAATGCAAACATGTTGAACAAAGGACTCACCCTTCTATTTGTGCTCCTGGATCAGTTTTATAATCTCGTACATTGTAGCCTGTATAAAGGTTTGTGTGTTATTATACTGTCTGCATGTAAAACCATTTCTCTATCCAGTATCCTCAAAGACTCCCCTCATCATGACTTATCCAAGCAAACATGCTCCAACAGCTAGTTTACAAGCTTTTGTGAATGTCTGATTAAATAGTTCCCTTGATTGTGATTTTTAAGATTGAGTCTGGAAGGTCCGATGACCTCACATCCACTCTGCTAAAGAACAAGACAGATATCTTGGTTACTAGGACAGCAGAGAACACCGATCAAATACTTTTATTGGAAAAAACAGAGACTGCAGGGCTAACACCTGAAGAACAATGGATTTCACCCTCCCAGACTTTCAAGTTGTAAATAAGGAGTCAGTGATGCTGAAGATGCCAATGTACCAAGCAACTGTTAACACCTGGGAACAATTGAAGGCCCAGGTGGCTCTGTGAAACCAGACTTCTGGATTTTGCATATTGGAACAGGAGAATAAGCTATTGACTTTTGAGTCCAAATAAATTTGACCAGTTTTCTGAAGGCAGACAGGCTGTAAGAAGGGAACCCAATGGTTGTAGTCTCAGAGCAGGCTGTAAGGAAGACAACCAGTGGTGGCATCCTCGAGAGGGAGAGAAGGAACACCTGTTCTTGGCAGCCTAAGACAGCGAAAGCCTGCGAAGACTGGAACCTGTTTTGAAAGTCGAAGTTCACGGAGAAGTAAAAGCCCATCAGGATCACCAGGAATTGCCTTATTCGCGGACGACCAGGTTGAAAGTGCTCAGAGAAGTGAGCGAAGAGGACATTGATTTTTGAAAAGATCTGGACACCAACCCATTGCAACTTTGAGGAGTTGGGACTTTTAACCACAAAGATTTTGCCAAAGAGGACTGTGTAATGTATAAGTGTGGTGTGAGGTTTTCAAGTATTTTAATAAGTAAACAGCTTTTTTGTAATTTTGGGTGTCAGCTACTTACCAAGTATGATTTATTTAGTTAATGGGGATTTCTTTTAGTTTAATTGTTATAATAAAAGTCTTAAAACATGAAATCTTATCATATAATTCTTTAAATTGATCTGGGGTTTCATATCTTGTATTTTAACATTAACAGTCTCACTAAGGTCATAACAAGTTGGGGGCTCATCCAGGATACGAATTCAAAGGCTGTAAAATGGGTACATTGGAATTTGAGCAAGTGGGGGTTAGTTTAAAATCAAACATAAAAAGGCAGAAATTTTTGAAGTGTTGGCTCGGCATTTCAATCTTGAGGAAGAAAACGGTGGTTCTGGCAGCTCTCTGAGTTAGCTAGAATTCAGTTACAAATGAGGCAAGCGGAACTTGAAAAAGAAGAAAGGGAAAAGGAAAGAGAAAGATAATCACAACTTGAAATGAGAAAGCTTGAATTCAAGGAGAAAGTAGAAGAAAGAGAGTTACAAAAAGAAAGAGAAGCCAGGAAATTTGCACTGGACAGAGAAAAACATAGATGGAAACAGGGAGTGACAGGAAGGTTTGAGGATGAATCCGATTTTACTCTTGGTTTTGATTTAGCAAGGAATATTTGCTTAGTGCCTAAATTCAGTGAGGAAGGAATTGAAATGTGCTTTGAAAAAATTGCTACGAAGTTGCAATGGCTGACAGAAAGTTGGACAATTTTTTTGCAGTGTGTTAGTGGGAAAAGTGTTAGAGGAATAGTCAAGTGATTATGCAGTGGTTAAAACTGCAGTTCTCAATGCTTATGAGCTGGTACCAGAGGCTTACAGGCAAAAATTCAGAAATTTAAAAAAGAAACGGGTCAGACATTTATGGAATTTGTTAGAGAGAAGGAAATGATAGTTGATAGTTGGTATTGGTCCATGAAGATGGAACAAGACTTGAAAACCTGAGGGAAGTAATCCTAATGGAGGAATTTAAAAATAGTATCCCTTCAGGAATAAGGTCCCACCTGGAAGAACATAAAATTGGTAAAATAAGGAATGCTGCAGAAATGGCAGATGATTACAAATTGACCCACAAAAGCAGTATTTACAGGCCCCAGTTTGGAAACTTTCAGAGAAGTTGGAAAGATAGAGGGTGGAGAATGAAAAGAGATTCAGTTTTAGTGAGAGGATACAGGCAACCCTCATAGTGTAAAAAAGGTCAGGAGACTAGGGTTGAGTCAAATGGGTCAATGTGTTATTTTTGTAATAAAAGAGGATATACAAAATCAGAATGCTAGAAGTTAAAGGGGAAATCAGTACCCCTAGTAGGTTTATCAAAAGGATGCCCCAATAGGTGGCGCTGGTGACAAGACAGTGGTGCAGTTGGACAGTGAACAGAAATGTGCTCCCCTGTGTGATAATGAATTAAGTCACGTCCCTGAAGGGTGTAGAAGTTTTGTGCTCAGGGGTACGGTGTTCCCATATTTGTCAGATGAAGCAGGCAAGCAATTGCGTTGTTTAGAGTTACAGGGGTGGCTCAGTCATTAATGGTAGCAAAGGATGTATATTTTTCCCCAAATAGTGCTACGATGTGAAAGTCGTGGTGTGGGGCATTGAGGGGGGCTATTTATCCGTTCCATTGCATAAGGTTAATTTGCAATGTGAGTTAGTCAACATCGGGTAACAGTGGGAATCGTCCCAGATGTGCATATTTAAGGGGTCGATTTGTTGCTAGGGAATGACTTAGCTGGGGATAAGTTTTTGGCGTCTCCAGTAGTTTCAGAAAAGACAGTGGAGGTTGCTGAAACTGAAGTTTTGCAGAAAGAATTTCCTGGAATATTCCCGGATTGTGTAGTGACAAGATCCCAGGTTTATAAGATTAAACAAGATGAGAAGGATTCAGTTGTTGTGAAGGAAAATTTGGGTGTTTCGTTGACTGAAACTTTTCTCAAGGATTTGCATGCAGATGTTGGTGGAAAAGGCTTCAAGGCTAGCAATGGTGAATTGTTTAGCAGATTGTCTTTGATTGAGGCACAACAGACAGACCTGACTCAAGAAGTTTGTCTCAGATGGCGTGTTCTGAGGCAGAAGCTGAAAAGGTCCCTGAATGCTATTTTATTAAGAATGATATTCCAATGAGAAAGTTTAGACCTCCCCAGAGCCCTGCTGATGAGGACTGGGCTACAGTTCATCAGATTGTTCTTTTCCCTGTGTATCATCGTGAAACTTTGAGAATTGCCCATGAGATCCCAGTGGCAGGTCATGTGAGTATTCGAAAGACTCAGGCCAGAATAAAACAGCATTTTTTATTGGCCAGGCTTGCATAAGGATGTGGTTGAATTTTGCAGAACTTACCATACACGTCAGGTATTTTGGAAGCCACAGCCTTCGATTAAGCCAGCCCCGTTGATCCCGATACCTGCTTTTGACAAACCGTTTGGTAGGATTCTTGTGGATTGTGTCGGACCCTTACCCACAACTAAAGTCAGGTCACAAGTTTCTCCCAACGATCATGGATTTATTTACTGGGTTTCTAGAGGCAATACCTTTGAAAAAGATTGTAGAAAAAGTCGTGATTGAGGGATTAATTCAGTTTTTCGCTAGATATGGATTGCCAAAAGAAATTCAGTCAGACCAGGGGTCAAATTTCATGTCAGGGGTATTTCAAGAGGTCATGAGTAATTTCAGAGTGAGACAGCTCAAATCATCCGCTTATCACCCGCAGTCACAAGGTGCTTTGGAAAGGTATTACCAAACCCTAAAAGCATGATAAAGGCTTCTTGTTTTGAGCATCCTTATGATTGGGATAAGGGGATATTATTTTTATTATTTGCCACCAGGGACACACCAAATGAGTCCACTAAGTTCAGGCCATTTGAATTGGTCTATGGTCATGGTTTAGGGGTCCCCTTAAATAATTAAGGAGAGATTTTTAGCGCAAGAGGAAACTGCCTTCTTAGATTATGTGTTGGAATTTCGAGAGAGACTTGTGAGATTGCCAGAGAACATCTCAAGATTTCTTAGCAAGTGATGCTAAGGCATGCAGTTTTCAACCTGGAGACAAGTGTTAGTTTTGTTGCCTTTGCCTGGGGAACCATTGACTGCTGGATTCAGTGGACCTTACTTCATTAAGAGGAAACTTAATTAGGTGAATTATTTGGTTAGCATCCCAGATGGAAAGTCAAAGGTGTGTCATGTGAATATGTTGAAAAGGTACCATGACCATGAAATTTGTCAGCCAGTAAATGTATCTCAAATGAGGGAAGAGGAGGTTAAGGATAATGTTACTTTTGATGAATTGGAGGAATGGGCAGAGACCGAGAACTCACAGATTGAATCCCCTGCGGTGAAACTGACAGAAGTGTTAGAAAATTTAGATACAGTTCTACACTATCTTTCTGAACTGCATAAAAGAGACATGGCTGAACTGTTAAAAGAATTTAAAGCAGTATGTGCAGATACGCCAGGTTGAACTCCTCTGGCTATTTATAGAGTCATTTACGGCACAGAAGGAGGCCATTCAGCCCATCAAGTCCATACCAGCTCTCCATGGAGCTATCCATTCAGTCCTTCGCCTCTGCTCGATCCCCGTAGCCCTTCATGTCGTTAATGTGGGAACAGCTACACCCATTAAACAAAACCCTTATCGACTCAATCCTGATAAATTAGCTCAGGTCAGAGAGGAGGTTCAATACATGTTAAAGAATTATATAATTGAACCTAGTCAAAGTAGCTAGTGGCTCTAGTACTAATACCGGATAGTTCCAAAAGATTTTGTATCGATTATTGGAAAGTCAATGCAGTAACTAAAACAGACTCTTATCCAATCCCACGACTTGAAGATTGTATTGACAGAGTGGGAAATTCAGTCTTTATTAGCAAAATTGACTTGCTAAAAGATTATTGGCAAGTCCCCTTGACCAATCAAGCTAAAGAAATGTCTGCCTTTGTGACCCTGATGGCCTATTTCAGTGTAAGGTCATGCTATTTAGTCACATTCCAAAGGATGACTTAGCAGGTGATTGCTGGATTAAGCAATTGTGTTGTGTACCTTGATGATCTGTTGGTATACACTGACACCAGGGAAGACCATGTTAAACATGTAAGGGTTCTGTTTGACAGGTTAGCGAGCCAATTTGGTAGTAAACTTAGCAAAGAGTGAATTTGCTGAGACTAAGATCACCTATGTATGTAGTGGGTCAAGGCCAGTTGTTGCCTGGAGAAGCTAAGGTTCAGGTGATAATAGACTTTTCAGTCCCCATGACAAAAAGGGAGATATTACCATTCTCAGGGTTGTGGGTTCTACCAGAAGTTTGTTCCTAACTTCAGTGCAGTCATAACTCCACTGACAAATTTATGAAAAATAGACGTGAAGATCCAGTGAACAGAACCCTGTCAAAGGGCGTTTGAAAAGTTAAAGGCCATTTTAATAAGGGAATCCATTCCAGCAGCACCAAATTTTGGCAAGCCCTTTATGGTAGTTATTGATGCCAGCGATGTCGGAGTAGGAGCTGTATTACTCCAGGATGATGATACGGGAATCGAACGATTCAGTTATTTTTCTAGAAAACTCAATAAGTAACAGAAGAAGTACTTCAGCTGCTTCATCAATGATCTTCCCTCCAACATACGATCAAAAGTGGGGATGTTCGCTGATGATTGCACAATGTACCATTCGCAACTCCTCAGATGCTGAAGCAGTCGTGTCCATATGCAATGAGACCTGGACAACATTCAGGCTTGAGCTGATAAGCGGCAAGTAACATTTGCACCACACAAGTGCCAGGTAATAACCATCTCCAACAAGAATCTAACCACCTCTCTTTGATATTAAATGGCATTGCCATCACTGCATACCCCACCAGCAACATCCTGGGGGTTGTCATTGGCCAAAACTTGAACTGGTCCAGCCATATAAATACTGTGGTTACAAGAGCAGTCCAGAGGCTAGGAATTTTGAGGTGAGTAACTCACCTCCTGACTCCCCAAAGCCTGTCCACCATCTACAAGGCACAAGTCAGGAATGTGATGGAATACTCTCCACTTGCCTGGATGAGCGTGGCTCCAACAACACTCAAGAAGCTCGACACCATCCAGGACAAAGTAGCCGCTTGATTGGCACCCGATCTACCAACTTAAACAGTCACTCCCTCCACCACCGACACAGAGTGGCAGCAATGTGTACCATATACAAGATGAACTGCGGCAACCCACCATGGCTCCTCCGACAGAACCTTCAAAATCCGCGATTTCTACCACCTAGAAAGACGAGGGCAGCAGATACATGAGAACATCACTACTTGCAAGTTCCCCTCAAAGCCACACACCATCCTAACTTGGAAGTATATCGCCGTTCCTTCACTGCTGCTGAATCAAAATCCTGGAACTCCCTTTCTAACAGCACTGTGGGAGTACCCGCACCAGATGGACTGCAGCAGTTCAAGAAGGCAGTTCACCACAACCTTCTCGAGGGCATTTAGGGATGGGCAACAAATGCTGGCCTTGCCAGCGATGTCACATCCCATGAAAGAATAAAAAAAGTACTCCACTATTGAACAGGATACTTTAGGTCTTTAACATTTGAAAAATACGTCAATAATGGCTAAGGGGAAATAACCGTTTACACCGATTATAATCCATGAAGGTTTTAGAAAAGTTCAAAACCAAGGACGCCGGATTATTTCAATGGATTTTAATGTTACAGCCATTTACCCTAAAGATTGTATATGTTATAGGAAAGAGCAATGTAATTGCCAATGCTCTATCCAGAATTTAAAGAAAGGGTATAATAGAGGAGAGCAACTCAGAAATATAAAATATTGTTGTTACCTGTGTAAAGTGTAAAATGTTAATAATAAAAATATTTGCAACGTTATATGTGATTATGTAGCAAGAAAAATCATTACCAAGGTAATGAATTTTCTATTTTTGGAGGGGAAGGTGGAATGAATGCTGGACTTTGTAACATGATTATGTTTTAAAAATTGTCATTTTTAAAAGTTTTAAGATGGAGTCGGGAAGGTCGGGTGACCTCACGTCCACTCTGTTAAAGGACAAGGTGGAAAACAGGACAACAGAGAACTCGGATCAAAGGCTTACTTTGGAAAGAAACAGAGACTACAGGGGTAATGCAGGGGAGATGGTGGAGTAGTGTTAATGCCACTGAACTAGGAATCCAGAGGCCCTGGCTCATGCTCTGGGGACATGGGTTTGAATCCCACCATGGCAGATGGTGAAATTTGAATTCAATTAATAAATCTGGAATTAAAAGCTAGTCTAATGGTGACCATGAAACCACTGTCAATGGTTGTAAAAAAACATCTGGTTCACTAATGTCCTTTAGGGAAGGAAATCTGCCATCCTTACCTGGTCTGGTCTACATGTGACTCCAGACCCACAGCAATGTGGTTGACTCTTAAATGCCTTCTGAAATGGCCTATTAAGCCACTCAGTCCAAGGGCAATTCGGGATGGGCAATAAATGCTGGTCTAGTCAGCGACGCCCATATCCCACAAACGAATAAAAAAAACACCCGAAGAACAATGGGTTTCACCCTTCCAAACTTTGGGTCGTAAACAAGGAGTCAAAGATGATGAAGATGTTACTGTGCCAAGCAGCTGTTAACATCTGGGAACAATGGAACAGGGATAGGCACTGACCCTGTTGCACCACGGACATTTGACAAAATTATTGACTCAGCCATGTTAGAGAAATCTCCAAGCCTGTTTGTGAAGAAGACACTGAGACTAGGATGCTTTGGTGGAGATTGTTTATTGCTTGTCACAGAGCTTACTTCTGCTCTCCAAATACCACCACCCAGTGCTGGCTGGTTCTTTATATATACGCACTTGAATACAATTCACTAATTAATGCCCTACACCTGTTCACCCCATTATCTTGAACTACCAGGTATTTATCATCCATTAATAGAACTTCAGACCCTAACAGATTCCACCTTTTTTCTTTAAATTAAATACATATTGTCATGTTAGACCCCCACCTACCAAGAATGAGGCATATTAATTTCACCATGTGGACATTAAATTTCAAACTGTTGCCGGGAAGAAGTGAAAGCCTGTTACCAAGGGCTGCCAGACACTTGGCTGCAAGACATTTACATACCAATAGGGACAAGAGAGGTTACTTTCCTTATCCATTTAACCCACAATGGACCTTGAGCACCAGACATTAAAGGCAGGGAAGTACATTCCAGGCCCTGCTAAGATGATACAATCCACAGAGCCAAGACGCGGTCAGACCAGTTAGTCACATGACTAACCTGCTTGGCAACCTGGGTTTTTCTGAATTGTACAAACAGTTTGAACTCAGAGAAAGTCTGTTTGCTCCTGAACTGAGAAGATCTCTACTGTCTGCTCCCATCTCTTTCTCACAAGCCTCTGAATCCACTGAAGACACATGAACCCCAAGAGAGAAAAGTCTCCTACGGTGAACAAGGTTTAAGAAGAATAATGGGCCCCAACGAAAAGCAAGATTTACCTACAATCAAGGACTTCACAGTGAGCTCGCAGAACTGTAACAACAACTCTTCAGATATTGCCTCAAGCCTTTCCACTTTATTTTTCTTCTGCTCTTTCCTCTCTATTTGCATGTGTGTATTGCATATGCATGCTAGCATGGGATGCGTCGTGTATCCTTAGGCGGTGACTGAATTAGAGTTTAAATTTATTAAGTTTAATAAATTTCAAGTTTTCTTCTTTAAACCTAAGAAAGCCTGTTTGTGCTGGTTTCTTTGCCATATAATTAGAAAGCGGTGAACACGGATTTACCAAGGGGGCGCTAAAAAGTATGTTAAACCCTGTTACAGTAAGACCAGCTGAAGGCTGAAAGGGAACCCTAGACCTCTTTCTCACCTGGTCATAACAATATATATAAAAAAGAAATAGAAAACAAAATAATGACACATTTTTCTGTACATTATTCGTCGTTAACTTTCAACAGCACCAGCCATTAACATGTTGTAAATTCCCCCCTTTAAATAATAATTTTAAAGAAAAAAAAATCTTATTGTAAAAAAAAAATTCCATGTTTTCCTAACTTATCATAACACAAGACGGCCTCTTCGAGGACATCCAACAATTGTTTTGAACAAGGACCTCTCTTAGTAAAACAATCCGACAACTGATGACTTGCATCAACCCACTTTATTTTGGAAATTTCTTTTCTTTCCAACATTTTTATACCACAAGATCAATCCTCAATCTCTTTTCTGCAACACTTCTTGTCGAATAGACATTGTCCCAGAGAGAATGGTTATCTATGTAGCATTCTATAGGAAAACCTTTCTCCGATGCCCCTTTATATCAGAGTTCCTTTAAAATACTCGATAAATACCTCCCCATATCTATCACCTCTATCAGTGCAAGTGTCTCAGCAGCTAAGGTGCTTTTATCTATCCTCTTACTTTCTTCAATTCCCAGGCTAATGGACAACATTTATCATTTCTTCCCTCCGAAAATATAATGAACCCTGCTGTGCTCGAATAACCATCGGGAAGATTCGCGTGTGAGGCGTCACTAAAAATGACCAATTTCATTTCTTCTGGGTCACCCAAGGCTGGAAACTTGAGTGTACATTGATCAAAATTCGATCTCTTCAATGTCTTATTTGCTTTCAGCACTTCCCCAACAGTAGCATGTTTCAGTATGGTGCTCAATTCTAATACATTATAGCAAGCTTCCGGCCTTGTTTGTGTGCACAACCAGTTCAACTGCCCGATTAAGCTCCTTAACTGGTCTACTTCTTCCTTAGTTGCAGAATCTTCTGTTAGTGAGGATCTGGCCTGATTTATTGGGATCCTATTGACCTTCTCTAGGTAAGACTGTTGATTTAGGGTTACCCCCAACTCAGTCTGCCTAATATTCAACCCTATATATTGAAAAGCTCCGAAAGCCTGATTTCCAATTTTAAATTCCTGCAGAACTTTATCTACCACAAATTTCTCAAATCCTCCCCATAGAAAATTGTCCACGTGCATCAAGAAAACGCCTGCTAGTCTTTCTTCATAGTACCAATAAAACATTGCCGGATCCACCTTTAGTTGAATACAACCAGCTTTTAGTAGGACGGATCTAACTGAAAAAAAACACACACCCTGGATGCATCATTTAGCCCATTAACACACTTGTTTAGCTTCCATAATTTCCCTTCTATATCTCCAGCTTCTTTTAGTGGCTTTAAAAAGACATCCCTTTGAAATTTCTCCCCTTGCTAAAATGCTACTTTGATGTCAATGGACTTGCATTCCCATGAGTGCGTCGCTAAAAGGATTAGGAAAATCCTCAGACTTGCTTTTCCTGCTGTTGGGAATCCACTCTAACTTCCTGGTCGCCTAGTCGTTCCTCAAATCCCGAGCTACAAGTCTGGCCTTTGCTTTATATGTACCATCAGGAAGTACTTGCTCTGTACAGATCCATCTATGGGATAATGCTGGTTGTCTTCTATCTGGTACCTCCGTGTATATACCAAACTCTCTCCAACTGTCAAGCTCTTTTTGCTTGGTATCCTTTATCAATTTACCATCTAACTTGTTCGTAGCCACTAGAACTTCTCTATCGTACGGGCTCCTAATTCTTGCGGCGCCCCTCACCTGCTGTCTGATCCTTGCTCGAGTGAAAGCACGTCCCCTATTTGAGTTTCTATCCCTTTCTGGACTGCTACTATTTGACCTGTCCCGCCTACAACCAGACTTCCTTTCACAAGTTCATGACCTTTTCCTTGGACAATGATCATCTTCATGCTCACTGTCTGAACTTATACTATATTTTCTGGCCTTCCACATTTTCACTTCCTTCTGCCAATCTATAGGTCTGATATCCTGTCCCTTGTCTTGCACATTCAGCCAATGTTTGTATTTCCCTGTGGCCTTTCCTGCCCTTCCTATAATGGTGGTTTCCCTCCATTCACTAGTCCCTTCTGGCACATGTCACTCTAGTTCCAACTTTGATAGTTGCCCTTTGTGATAAATGGCCTTATCTGGATCTTCACTATCACTTGGTCCACTCTCAGTCAGCCCATTATCTGCCACAATCTGTTGCTCGTAAAGGTCTAACATATTTGCATGTGAAGTACATGGTGCGTCATCAGTGTCCATCATTTGTTCAGATTCTGTCAATTTATAATCACTGCCAATCAGCCACGAGGAATGTATTCTTAACGGTTTGGTTGCCATGTTGCAAAATCACCGTTTTGCCATCAGTGCCTATAACATTTCCTGGGCCTTTCCATTCTTTCTGCCCTTCTCTTTTGTAATACACCATATCCCCGGTATCAATTCTTTTCTGATGGCCTGATCCGATTCCTCAAAGCTCTCCTGATTTGTTTCTGAAACCTCCTCCTTAATAAAAGCTCTTCTCCCTGCATGCATGGCATTCAAATATTCCACAAAAATTGAACTAATTGTTGTCCCCTGTAAAGCCAGGGGAATATCCCACATTACCAAAGTTATTTTCGGATTCCTGCCATAAATGAATTGATGTGGGCTGTAGCCCCCCAACCATTTGAAGCGTGTTTTTCGCATGTACTGCCCACGCTAGAGCAGTAGTCAGTTTACAGTTTGGCTGGTCTGCTAAAATTTTTTGGAGCGTTTTGTCAATCATGGCATGATTTCTCTCACAAATCCCATTACTAAAAGGACTTTCTGCTGCCATGTGCATTGCTACAATATTCATATTTTCACACATACTCCTGAACTCATCATTGGCAAATTCTCCTCCACTATCAGTTAGAAACCTAGCCGGTGCTCCCAGTTCTGTTCCTATCCACCTTTCCATTATTTTGTCCACTATTACTTTTTTGTCTTTACTTTAAATTACCATCGACAGATGGAATCTAGTTGCCACGTCTATAAAGTGCAGAATAAAAATGTTTTTTTCTTTATCCCATACCTTCAAGTCCATTGCGACAGTTTAATTAAAGTCCCTTGCTAATGGGAGACTCAGTGTGGGTCATGATGGAGTCCTCCTGTATCTTTTACAGATATCACATTTTCCACTGATATCTTCGATAAGTTTAGTGTCATCATCATCTATTACCCCTGCATCTTTTAACAGAATCTTCAACCTATGACAAGATGGATGTGCAAACTGTCGATGTAGTTTTGAAATAATTTGCCTTTTCTCCTTTAAATCCCAACCCCCGGATGCCATTACTACTTCTTTAACATCCTGCTCAGAGATGTTAGATCTCGTTAAAGGAGTACAATAATTTCCCAACTGTGTAAACCGCAAAGCTACAGATTTCCCAAAGACAATCCCCTTATGTTCCATATCCAATTTCATCCGAGCCTTTTTCATAGACGGTTTACTTAACAGCAAAGGTACAACACTGGATACTACATCCTTACTAATAAAATGGTTTACCCCTGCTATTTTACACAGAATTACCACTCTTTTTAGTAATTTCAACGTGTTGTCATTTCCAAACCTGAAACAGGTAGAACTGTCGTATTCTTTGACCTTATTTCAGTCTTCCTTACTTAAAGAATCCATGTAACACCATAACCAGTCCACGTCACATACTGTGGATGTACACGAACTGTCTAGTACTGTGCAATTGAACAAATTACTAGACTGAAGCTTCTAATGACCAGTGCAATTCCTTCTGATTGATCAGTAGCATCATCCTTGCCTTCCGAACCTTCCACGTCATCTCAAAAACCCTGTTATTCCTTTTTGGACAATGCAACGCATAGTGTTACTTTGAGTTACATTGGAAACACCTGTTGACCACCCCTTGGTTATTCCTAGGGTTCATCCTTCTGCCATAATTGCCCAATTCCTGCTGTTTGTTATAGCTACCAAAAGGGTCTCTATCCTCATTCGTTTTGTGTGTGTTTCTCCTTTCGTACTGATGTCTGGGCCCCATGCTTGAATGGCCTCTAAATGCTGCCAGCAGTGTATCCTCCACCTTCGGTGTCACCGCTAAAGAGCCCATCTGTGCCATGAAAGTGGTCAGAAAGGAATGTTTTCCCCAAAGTTTTTTTAGGGCGTCAGACATCTGATCAAACAGCATATCTTTTTCATTGAATCTAACTCCAGTTAATACCAAGAGCCTATCCATGTTCAATATCCTAGCACAATCCAACAATTTGAAGGCAAGTACTGATAGGAATTTCCAAGCAGAATTGCTGCAACCTTGCACATAGTCAGTTAAACTCCATATTATATTCTTCTACAGAAGAACCATCCATTTTTCTAAATTTATCAAAGTCTGACAATGCCTCCTAGGCACTCAATAAGTCATCTTTCATATAAATTTTATCCATAAATTTCAAGAGTTTTTCCAAACCTTCCTCATCATCCAAATGATGAGCCTCTAGCTCCGAGAACCCTTTGCCCCTGATTATGCTTATGGTGGGAAGTGAAAGTGCAAGGGCTATTTCTTGCTTCCTTTTAGGTAAAAGCATAACCCGTTTCCATATATCAACTTCATTCTTCCATTGCTCGTAAGGTTCAGCTTCACAAAACAGGGGTGGAAAATCATATCCCAATACCTTACACTTAGTTTCAGTAATCTCCTCAGTTATTCTAAAAAAAAAACTCCAATTCTAATCTCCTGTCTGAAAACAAATCTTAGTCTCCAATCTTCACTTTCAGGCAACCATCCTGTACTACCAATGTTAGAGAAATCTCCATGCCTGTTTGTGAAGAAGACACTGAGACTAGGATGCTTTGGTGGAGTTTGTTTATTGCTCACCACATAGCTTACTTCTACTCTCCAAACAACAACACCACCACCCAATGCTGGCTGGCTCTTTATATATACACACATAAATACAATTAACTAATTTAACACCCAACGCCTGTTCACCCTATTATCTTGAACTACCAGGTATTTATCATCCATTAACAGAACCTCAGACCCTAACAAGCCATGGACATGGGGGCAATTAAGCTGTCCATAAAGTGTATAGCCAATCTAATGCTATCAAAACACAGTCTGATTTAAAACAAATTTCTCCCTGTAAATAAAATAGCTAAGCATACATACATTTAATGGAGAGCAGCACAACTGTATTAGCGAGCTAGCAAGCAAAATTGTATGCAATGCCGATATGAGGTACTTTTGTTGACAGAATAGAGCCAGCTACATATTATGGGGTGGGATATGGATCTTATCAGATGATATCTGTGGATGTGCAAATTCATCCAATAAACCATGAAACTCAAGGAGAGGATTGTTATTGTGGTTATTGAGGTGAGACAGTAGAAAAATCAGCAATAGGAAGATGGACCATTTCTCACACTGCTATTGTCACAAGACCAATTTAACCTGTGATGGTCAATGTTTGTGCAACTTCTCTACCTGCTTGTAATATGTGTCTGAAGACAGAGCAGCCAGCAAAAGAGCAGTGATCTCCAAATCAGAAGAATTTTACAGGGTGAAGCAAATAGTACTTCAGAAGAGTCATGTAAAACAGAAAAACAGGAAGGGACAGAGAGATTAACGGTAGGTAGCCAAGACTAGTTTATTTATCTTGATAGACTGTTAATCCAGGTCCTGTATTCTAAAATACAGAAAGAACAGAATCTCTCATGGACGAAATGTAATTTGCTCACCAAAGTTAGTGACAAAATTAGATAAACACAATTACAAATAAAGAGCCCCCTTCAGTTCTTCCAATAAAGCGATTCACTTAAATTCACCTATGTTTATATCTCCGTCTATCTCTTGATTCTGATTCAGCTCTGACAAGATAATTATGAGCAAAAAGCTTTTCTGCAAAAAGTTGGACGGTTGTTACTGCATGTATGATTCAGTTACAAAATGTTTAGACACCATCTGTAAGATTGTACTCCAGATTAACCAATTTATGTCCAAATATATTACCTGTTAGCAAAGGTACACTTTATAGTATATAGACAACTTTCAAATGACATTAGCCACTCAGCTTATCTTCTGTCAAACTGGATAGTAAATGATGCACATTACAGTTACTGATCTTTGACATACTTGTGAAACTTGTCCTTTAATCCAATTCGCAGCAAAAAAAAAAACAGTTAATGAGTGTTTCTAACACGGTCGTTGAAACATAATAAATGTTAACTATGTCTTCCCTGACAGTTTTTAAAACTGCAAGTGCAGCATATTTTTGTTAAGGAATTGTAGGCAGTTCATCATAGACTAAGGCTTATTAAAGCTATCCATTACATTGTATTTAGTAACTATTGTATATGGGTCAGCAGCATCATGTTTTTGCCAATGCCACTCAGCCCCATTACACCATACTGTTGTATTCATGAGGAACATGCAGTGATGACTTCTGGAGATTCCTTGGATTTTCTTGCTCATTTTCCCCTCAATACGGGTTATGGAACAATGCAATTCCAAATGGATAGCAGTGGAATTGCGACATTTATATAGAAGTAAAAGTTCAGCAACTTTCAACATGTCACTGAGCTTGTGTCCCAGGTGAAAGTAATGTGTGCCAGAGCACAGAAATCGAGGCATTTCCTAAGTGACTTTTGCCATTTTAAAATGAGTTTACATAACACAAGCCATAAATGTTGTGTTTTAAAATAACCTAGCGAGTTCGAGGCGAGAGCAGGAAATGGCACTGATACAGTCATCAATGTACCGGAGAAAGAGTTGGGGGAGGGGGCCTGAGTAGGACTGGAACAAGGAATGTTCGACATTCCCCACAAAAAGACATGATTAACTCAGACCCATGTGGGTACCTAGAACACCACCTTTTATTTGTAGGAAATGAGTGGAGTTGAAGGAGAAGTTGTTCAATGTGAGAACAAGTTCAGCCAGGCGGAGGAGGGTGGTGGTGGATGGGGACTGGTTGGGCCACTGTTCAAGGAAGAAGCGGAGAGTCCTCAGACCGTCCTGGTGGGGGATAGAGGTGTAGAGAGATTGGACGTCCATAATGAAGAGGAGGCGGTTAGGATCAGGGAACTGGAAATTGTCTAAATGACATAGGGTCTGAGAAGTGTCAAGGATGTAGGTGGGAAGAGACTGGACCAGGGGAGAAAAGATACAGTCACGATAGAAAGAAATAAGTTCAATGGGGCAGAAACAGACTGAAATGGTGGGTCTACCAGAACAGTCCTGTTTGTGGATTTTGGGAAGGAGGTAGAAGCGGGCTGTCCGGGTTTGTGGGATTATGAGATTGGATGCTGTAGAGGGAAGATCTCCGGCGGAGATGAGGTCAGTGACAGTTCTGGAGACAGTGGCTTGATGTTCAGTGGTGGGGTCATGGCCCAGGAAGAGGTGGGAAAAAGTGTCTAAGAGTTGGCGCACAGCCTCTGCAAGGTAGAGGTCGGTATGCCAGATAACAACAGCACCACCCTTGTCCACCACCCTTGTCAGCAGGTTTGATCACAATGTCAGGGTTAGACGTGGGAGAACGGAGTCGCAGCAAATTCAGAGGGAGACAGATTAGAGTGAGTGAGGAGCTAACCATGTGCCTGCCTTAAACTTGGTTTTTCATGTTTGTGCTTTTGGACAGAGGTGTTCATTATTTCTGTCATTAACACTCTCTCTGGACTAATGCTTTGTCTTTCACAACACCATTAGCACTCCCTTTGCCTTTGTCCCATGACATCTTTGTCATTTAATGTCTCCTGCCCTCTGCCCTATCACACACCTTCCCTGTTGTTCTCTCCCCATCCCGCTTCACTTGCTTAAAACCTATTGCATTTCTAACCTTTGCCAGTTCTGATAAAAGATCACAGACCTGAAACATGAACTCTGCTTCTCTCTCCACAGATGCTGCCAGACCTGCTGAGTATTTCCAGCACTTTCTGTTTTTGTTTCAGATTTCCAGCATCTGCAGTATTTTGCTTTTATTTTAGTTGTTAAATACCTGTATGTTAGTTAATGTTTTTGTGTTGTGTGCACTTCCTGCCCAGCTTCTTCTTGTCATGAATTTTGATCACACTTTATATAAACACCTAACATTGAAACTGCCCATGTAAATGTTAGAATGAAAATCCTGTGTGCAAACAGTTGCCTATAATACTGTGGCTGTGTGGTCTGGCCAGTAGATGTTGCCATGGAATGAGTTTTGCAGTCTATCTCCTAACTGCAGTCATACCTTGTTTCTAAAAAAAAAAATCATCAATTGATCTTGGGCAATGTCAGGGGCAATTAATACCTTTCAATTGGAAGTAAAGAATCTGAAGCTTTCAATACTTAATCACAGGTTTCAAATCTTCAGGGTGCGGTGAAGAGCCATACTTTCAATGTCAAAATGGAAAATGCATTCCCAAGAGTCTGGTCTGTGATTCAGAAAGTATTGATAACTGTGGAGATGGCAGTGATGAGTCTGGACTTCTTCCAGTAAAATGCAAAGGTAAAACCAGCACATTTGCCTTGAACAGAACTCACACAGCAGCATACATTGGAATTAGAATCATTTAGTGCAGAAGGAGGCCATTTGGCCCATCATGCCTATAATATTTCAAGAATATTTCAGTAATCAGAAACATTTCCAATTTAACTCCATACAATCTACTCTTGCTACCTTTTTGAAAATAGCTGTGGTACCAAATGATACACTGGGTTGACACTGGCCTCGATTGATGGGATAAAGGTGTCCTCTTGGCTATACTAGTCAAAAATTAAATTAGTTTGTGGCATCTTAACCCAGTTCCTAATTAGATTGGGCCTGCAGCACAAACCTGCTCCTTTAGCACTAATTCTCACACTCAAGAGGTGCTAGATAAATGCAGATTGTTGTACTAAGTGTTAAACTTGTTAATTTGTTGCTCTGTGGGCTGGACATTAAACTGGGGATGTTTTTGGCCATTTTCTGATTGACAGTCCAACTGTTGCAGGAAAAAACTACCATGCAACTTAAGAAGGCATAAATTTGAGTTTCCTAATCTAATGGGGAAATGTTAGGATTTCTGTGGGTGAATTGAGATAGACTGGATGGCCTTCCTCATCTGTTATTATCTTGTGAAAGATGTGGCATTCTGCAACAGAACTTTTTTTAAACACTGAGTTTTATGCATTGACGTAGTAGAAATGTTTGAGGTCAAATCAACAATTTCTTGCACAATTTGATTGGTCAGTTTTATGGTACTTACTGGTTCATGACTGGTAGCTTTGAAAAAAATCAGGAGGTTTGATTGTACAATTATCTGCTGGTTACTTATTCCTCAGTGGCATTTATTAATTACTTTACAATAAGTCAATAAGATATTTGATTCAATTAAGCACTTATTTAAGTTATCACAATATTTTGCACAGTGGATATGTGACGTTGTGGAGGTATGGCACCACTGTGACTATAATTCTAGGTGTTATACCTATGCAAGACTCTTACATAAATGCTCATTTTATACAGCTTGTTGTTATCACCCACTGTAATCTTCTTTTGTAGATAATTTCTCCAACTCAGCAACTATCGATGAAGCCAGTCCAAGCACCATGGAACCTAACAATTCACTGTCGCCTTCTGTCAACCTTACTACTCTTTGTCACACACCAAATAGGCATCATTACCTTCTACCAAACAGCGTTCCTTATCCAGACTCTGTCACAGGTGCTTTGTTTAAACTATAACTTAATAATTTTCCCTTTACTTTTAGTGCAAGTTGAAAGAGCTTATTAGAGTTCGTTGCTTCAGAATGAAAGCATGGGCTCCAATCGTGTCAAATACACTGACGTCATGCTGGATGGTATCCACTGACACTGACCCCTGCCTGGAGTTTGTTGGATCAGTGGGATGGCGCCTCATTTGTACCCACCTACCTCATGTGCCGGGAAACGTCGCCATCTGCCCAAGCCCCACCCCCAATCCGAATGCTGCTCCAATTGCCCCGAGAATTGGGGCCCATCCATTAAACTTAAAATAAAACCCCAGCAGGTCAGGCAGCATCTATGGAGAGAGAAGCAGAGTTATTGTTTCAGGTTGATGGCCTTTGGTCAGAACTGGAAAATATTAGAGATGTAACAGGTTTTAAGTAAGTACAGAGGCAGGAAAGGCAAGTTGGGATGAACAAATGTTGAGGCCAAAAGGTTGTAAAGTGCCTAATTAAAAGATAAGATGCTGTTCCTTGAGCTTATGTTGAACTTCATTGGAACAATTCAGGAGGCCAAGGACAGAGAGATCAGAGTGAGAGCGGGACAGTGAATTAAAATGACAGCCGACCAGGAGCTCAGGGTCATGCTTGCAGACTGAGTGGAGGTTTTCTGCAAAGCGGTCGCCGAATCTGCTTTTGGTCTCCCAAATGTCGAAGAAACCGCATTGTGAGCTGTGAATACAGTATACTAAGTTGAAATAAGTACAAGTGCGTATACTGTCACTTTTCGTGAATATTCTGTGGTTAGAAAATTACCACATATTTAGGAGTAAGTCCATTTTACAGCCATTTTAATCTTAGTTAAGTGTCAGGGATAGCCAGGTGTATTTTAGTTGCTTCATTTCAAACTTTCATAATTTATATGTTCAAACTGTTACATGGTAATCTTTCCAAGATACTTCATAAATCTTTTATGCCTTATAACTGATGTACTACCTCATTGATACTTCAGTGCTCCCTCTCCCATCAATGTACTCCTTTATTCCTTCATGTACACCTTCATTCCTTCATGTTGTCCCTCTCCCCTCGATGTACACCACCTCCCTTCCATGTTCTCCATCTCGCTTCCATGTACACCCTCTCCCCTCCATGTACTCCTTCACTCCTCCATGTACTCCTTCACTCCTCCCTCTCCCCTCCATGTACACCCTCTCCCCTCCATGTACTCCTTCACTGCTCCATGTGCACCCTCTCCCCTCCATGTACTCCTTCACTCCTCCATGTTCGCCCTCTCCCCTCCATGTACTCCTTCACTCCTCCATGTTCGCCCTCTCCCCTCCATGTACACCTTCACTTCTTCATGTACACCCTTTCCCCCGCACCTCCCCCCCACCCCCGCCACCATGTACTACTGCCATCCTACAGTGGAGTTGATGTAGTGTATATGGAATTTCAAAAGATGTTTGATAAAGTACCACATGTTAGGCCTGTTGGCAAAATTATAGCTCATGAGATAAAAGGGCAGTAGCAGCATGAATATAAAATTAGCTAAAGGTAAGAGACAGAATTGTGGTGAATAGTTGTTTTTCAGATTGGAGAGAGGTATACACTGGAGTTCCCCACAGTTCGGTAGCAGGATCACTGCTGTTTTTGATATACATTAATGACTTGAACAGGGCACAACTTGGAAACTTACAGATGACAAGAAACTTGGAAGTGTTGTAAACAGTGAAGAAGGTAATAGATTTCAAGAGGACATAGACAAGCTGGTGGAGTGGTTGGACACATGGCAGATGAAATCCAACACAGAAAAGTATAAGGTGAAACGTTTTGGTAGGATGAATGAGGAGAGACAGTACATGATAAATGGTGCAATTTTAAAGGGGGTACAAGAAGAGGGAGACCTGTGTGTGCACAAATCTTTGTAGATGACAGGACAGGTTAACAAAGTAGTGAATAAAGCCTGTGGGATCCTGTGCTTTATAAATAGAGGCATAGAATACAAAGGCAGGAAGTTATGCTAAACCTATATAAAACACCAGGTTGGCCCCAGCTGGAGTACTGTATCCAATTTTGGGCACCACTACTTTAGGATGGACATGAAGCCTTTCGATAGGGTCAAGAAGATATTTGTTAGCATGGTTCCAGGGTTGAGAGACTACAATTATATGGTGAGATTGGAGAAGCTGGGGCTGTTCTCCTTAGAGCAAAAAAGGCTAAGAGGAGGTTTGATAGTGGTGTTTAAAATCAAGGGTTTAGAAAGAGTAAATAGAAACTGCTTCCAATGGGGGAAGTGTTGATAACCAAAGGGCACAGATTCAAGATGACAGGCAAAAGAACTAGAGGCAACATGAGGAATTTTTTTTTAAGCAACCAGCGGTTCGGATTTTGAATGCACTGCCTGATAGCGTGGTGGATACAGATTTAATAGTAGCCTTCAAAAGAGAATTAGATAAATATTTGAAGGAGGAAAATTGCAGGGACTTAGGAAAAGAGCAGGAGACTGGGGCTAACTGGATTCCTCTTCGAAAGAGCTGACGCAGATTTGATGGGCCCGTTGGCCTTCTTCTGTGTTGTACTATTTAAGATTCTATGTACTCCTTTCCTCCTTGTACACCCTCACCCCTCCATATATTCCATCTATCCTCCATGTATTCCTGCCCTCACCCTTCCATACCCTCAAATGACAAGTCGGGGTCGGGACGTGTAGCAGGGATTCCCTAAGCTGGGAGCTCCCACTCCTGAGCCTGGTCTGCAACCCAGAATTGCAGTTGCTACCACTGAGGAGAGGCATTCCAGGCTCCAGAAGACTAGACATGGGTCCCACCAGTCGGGGACCAGGCTTGGTAAGTGGCTCAACCCCCACCCCCTACCTTAAGAATGACACGTTTTTATCTGATTGCCCCCTGCCCTCACCCCCTGGGAAGGAGTGGACTGGGCTGCACTCTCCAGAGGAGAATAAGGCCAGAATTTCCAGCATCATGGATCAGGCTCCTGTAGGTACATAACATGCTTGTGACCCAACCTCCACAGCCCCATGCTTCCCTGTTATCCCTGCAAACTCCAGCAGTGTCATTGCTGGAGATCAACTCCAGGAACAGATTATTGTAGCATTTGAGTCAATCGAACGAAAGACAAATGTGTTTCTTAGTTGATTAAGAAATAAATTGATCCTAAATCTGATGGATCTTTGATGCGATTTGTACTTTTCTCTCTTCCTTGCAGATGACAATTCATACGTTTCACTGCTTGCACTCTACATCATCCTAGGAGTCGTTGCTGGGGTGGTCCTGCTGTTCTGGTGTTGCTGGTCACCGGGCTGGTTGGTTTGGAGGCTCAGTGTCTGCAGGTTTCTCCCATGCTGTAACTCCTTCTGTGCAGCCTGTCAGTTCTGCACCCACAGCTGCTGTCGAACGGACAACAGTCGACTGGGCAAGGTCACACCGCAAAGCACAGTCCCTGTAGCTGTGTAATAACCATTTCCTAGGCTACTCCCCAATCCCTCCGAGAGCATATTATTAATGGCCTGACCAGCATTATGTAATACTCCAGCCTGCCATTGCTACATTCCTACAACCAGATTGAGTTGCAACTGCCTTTGGACTAATTTAACACTTACAATATGACCAACTATATTTGTTTGGCTAATTCATGGATTCCCTGTTCTTCGGGAAAGAAAGAGTGTAGGTATTTTGTCTACTTTCATGTGGCCTAAGCAGTATGAGATTGTATTAACTTGCCTTAGTGTTTCCAGACTTGTCTGTTGCATTTGGAAATGTGCAGAAACAGATTTACTTTGTTGCTGTGAGACGTAGGTAGCTGTTTGTAAGTGAGTTAATTTCAACCCAGTTCTGAATTGTAACCTCATCCTTCACGCAGTGGGAACACAGCTCACGTTTATTGGTGCCAACAAGCATAGCAGCGAGTGGCCTAATCTGCTGTCTCTGCAGCTGAGAAACCTGCCTGTATTTTTGTGACATGTGTCTTCACTACAAGACAGGGAAGTACATTAGAGAAAAATAACTGCCTCAGGGCTTTCCTTTTACATTGGGATTTAACTTGCTCAGTGTTGGAGATAGCACCCCCTAGGGGCAATCATCTGCAAGTAAATGAGGTTACCCTGATGCGGTGACATTGCATGCCTTATTTTCTATCAATGGTGTTGACTAATAGCCTAGGGTTGCTAGGCACTATGGGGAAGGCAGGGGAGAAGTTAAGCAGCAATTTTAGAGGCTGCAGCTAAAGCTTATTTCTATCCTTATCTCTGTAATCTCCTGCAGCCCTCCAACCCTCCACAATATCGGCGCTCAATTACTTTTGGCCTCTTGAGCATCCTTGATTTTAATTGTTCCATCATTGGTGGCTGTTCCTTCAGTTGCCTAGGCTCTAAGCTCTGGAATTCCCTACCTGACTCTCTCCGCCTCTCTACCTCTCTTTCCTCCTTTAAGAAGCTCATTAAAACCTAACTCTTTGACCAAGCTATTGGCCTTTAGCCCTAATATTACCTTATGTGGATCGGTGTCAAATTTTGCTTTATAATAATCCTGTGAAGCGTATTGGGAACTTTTATTACATTAAAAGCATTATATAAATATTAGGTGTTGCCATTTTACAGCCAATTTCTTTTTTGTTGTTGTTTTGAACTGACTATTTTCTTATCTCCCTGATGAACTGCTATTTCCATTCCCTCAGATGGGACTCAATGCATTTCCCATCGGGAATTTCTTTATATCTTTGTTTCTTGGAAGAAGGGCAATGGCGGGATGCCAGGCTGGTGAGGCTGTACATGGCACCCACCCATGGATACCCCCTATCAGGCAGGGATGGATCTACCTGCATTTAACCACTGCCTGTGGAGGCTTCACTTTCCAAAGGACACCATCATTGAATGATGCCACACGCTGCAAGGGGACCAGCCGTCCATCTCCAACTCAGTCGCTGCCTGCCCCCACATGGCCATACACACTCCCTTACTCAGAACCAATGTAAACAGGAAAGGATTCCACTAAGTGTGCAGCTCTTGGGCGTTGCTATGATGCCTTTGTGTGAGGGCAGTTTGTCGTGCCACCATCTTCTGATCCTGAAAAGGAAGCTTCTGGCAAATCAAAGCCATGGCCGATGACAATCTGAGTCATCGCCCAGGAGACCGGTTAATCACTGCCAACACGGTCCGGTCATTTTTTAAGCTAAATTTTTCAAATAATTTTCTAAAAAAAAAGGTTTTTTTAGCTTTTATCTTCACCCCATGTGTATTTATCAATATTGAATTTGCTCTATGCAAAAATGTTTTTCAGTGATTCTATTTTACTGTTTTTTTTCCTGATTGTGTGAAAAATCCTTTAATGCTGCTTAGACATCACTCCAACGTCCCGGTGGGAATCCCCAGTGAAGAATGCTGCAATTGGTTGCAGTACCACTGCACGGCAATAGAGGTGGAATACTCGCCTGAGGGATCGCTAGATGTCTTAGTGAGACTTACTTCAAGGTTAGTGGCGAGTGCCCTTGCTTCACTGCTGACCACAAACTCCAGGCCAATGTCTCATCTGAAAGATAGATCGAGTGGGATGAATGGGAGCTGATACACATAGAAAGGGCTGTAAATGATGGCATTTAACAGGAGGAAGGGGTGCAGGTGTACTTCAGTGATCTCGATCAACTTGGAGCATGTTGCAATACAGTACACCTAGTGCTTCAATGATCATGGTCTTGTACAAGAGATCTCCTCAAGAACATCCCCAAGGACAAAGACCCCATGGGCAACAAGAGGATCAGGAAGAGAAGCAGCAGAATATGGAGGAAAACCTGTTGTTGGCTGAGAGATTCATTCATATCACACTGGTATAGCAGTCCTTCCCTTGAGCATCACAATGGGTTCAATATTAACATCCCTGGGAGCAGGTGGCCATAACAGTCAATGCCAACAGTCTGGCCCCAATAACCAGGCTGCAGTGCTGCAAGAAGTTTATGATCTCATACGAGTGGTCAAGTTCAGTGGATGATTAACTTACTTACCAACTCCTATTGCACCACTAGCCTCACATACTGCTCCATTCACCACCCCACTTCACACATCTACCAACAATCTCTACAAACCATGATTCAACCTCACATTCTTATGCTTCACCTAAGCCTCACACACTTAGAACTGCTGGAAGCTGCATACTCACATCTCACAACTTGCACATACTGGCAACTAATCAACTGTGGCAGGCATATCACCAAAACACATTGCAACATTCACTGACACTCTCCCTCTTTTTTGCAGGACAAAGGGACTTAGAATAGATGGCAGCACCAGCAAAGGGGTGGGGGAGGGTGTGGGGTGCAGGGATAGCTGCATGAGCTCACCACCATGGAGGAGATGATACTAGGGATAATTGGAGCAGCTGTGACTGAGGTCATGGCCAGCAGCATCGCTGAAGCCATTGTGGATGATCGTATGTTCCTGCCTTATGCACCTTCTGAAATCCCACTTCACCCTCATCCTGCAATCTCTTATGATGTACAAAAGGCATATGGTGTACCTGTGCACCTCTTGCTTTCCACACACCTCTCTTCCCTCACCCTAAACCTCTCCTGTCCAGTTACGTTTTCAGATACCCAAGAACTGCTGCCTGGCCACCACTGGTGCCTTAGGCTGAAGGCCTATACAGAGAACAGACTGAGGAGGAAGACACACAGTCACATGATCTGACACTTGCAGCACCAGTTCAGGTACTGATGATGTGCATACTTTAGAGCGTGGTGCAGAGGTGGGATCTACACTTGGTGAGTCACCGGGATGAGTGTGCTGCACTCAGGCCAGGGGGAAAGGACAGCAAGGGTGCCAGCAACCTGGAAGGCGAGGTATCACATGAGTTCTGCTGGAGGTCTCAGATGAGGACTTCAATGGGGTGGCGTACAAGAAAGGGTTGATGGGCACATACACAGAAATTCTTGGTCCATTTGTAGGCCTGCCTGCAGGAAGCCCATTGTCATGGTTAAGGAGCATGGAGGAAACCTGCTCCAACTTGGCACAGGGCTTTGTGCAGAGCTTGGAAATGATCCTTTCCAGCATGGAATGGTGACCAACTCCAGGAGAACACTTGCACAACTGACCGTGATACAGCATTTAATGGCTGATGTCTGAGCTTCCATTGCAGCACATGCAGAAGCCACCCAAAGTCTGAGTGCTGCAGTGGACATCCAGACTGAGGTCAAGAGATCCATGCTTGCTGCCATGTAGGCTCAGTGTGTTGCCATCATGGCTGCAGACAGGAGTGCTTAAAGGGGCTTGGAGAATCTCTCAGCAATCCAGAAATCTGTCCTCCAGCAGATTACTAAGATTGGTGAGGCACTGCCTCAGGGTAGTGGCACTGGCTGCATGGTGCACGAACCTGCTGTCATCTCTCAGGATGACAGAATTCGTGCTTCCACCACTAACACTCCAGCTAGCCAGCAGCTGCCCATGCTGCAGTGATGCAGTCCGAAGCTGAGCCTTCCAGGTCCAGAGCTGTATGAGGTCATCCTACAAAGCCACCTGCAGTCTCCCCCAGTGAAAGTCAGCTGCCAGTCATGCTGCATACAATGGGGTAGCACTGCGTAGGAGCACTAAGACAGGCCAAGGCACCAGTAAAGCAGGCACTAAGAGAATGCACAAGTTGATTATTGTATGGAGTATTGGATGTGTTGTTGGATAAAGTTGGTAAGGAATGGTTATTTTTGTGGTTTTTATTTCAGAATTGTGGCCAAGAGGATACTTTGATGGTTTGTCACAGATGGATGGTAAGATGGGGAAGTGTTGAACAACAGGGACCTGGGGTGTCATTCAGGGAAACTAGAGTCTCATGATGCATTCACAGACAACCCATCTGGAATGTAGATGCGCCAGCTACTTCCTTCCTTCCTCCTCCTTCTCTTGCTCCTCCTCCTCTTCCCGAGATGGTTGCTGAAGCCATAGTGGCAAACGCTGTGCCTTCATAATGGCCAGGTTGTGGATGATGCAACAGAGCACTCCGAATTGGGACACCGACTCTGGCAAGTATTGGAGAGATCCTCCCGAGCAGTCCAGGCAGCAGAACTGTTGTTTCAGGATTCTGATGGTCTGCTCAACAATGTTCCTTTTGCAGCATTGGCTCTCATTGTAGGAGCTCTGGCCATGTGTGGTGGGATTGCGGAGGGGAATCATCAGCCATGTGTACAGTGAATGACCCTGGTCACCAAGTGACCATCCTCTGGGCTGACATGGTCGCTGAAAGATTGTTGGAACTGTGGACTGGCACAGGATGAAAGTATCATGACTGCTGCACAGATTGTGCATGATATTCTAGACATGACCACACACCAACTACATTTCAGTGAGTGGTACGCCTTGTGGTTTTGGTACATCTCCCCATTGAGATATGGCATGCACTAGGTTATTTGTGGGCAGTTGATGGCTCCCCGCTTCATGGGGAAGCCTCCATGCCTTGCAAAGCCACGTGTCCGCTCCTTATGTTTGTTTCTGTTTAGAGGGAAGGCAATAAAGTCCTCTGTCATAGTGTACAGGGCCTCTATAACTTCCTGGATGCAGTGATGCATGGTCAGCTTGATGCCCACTGGCAGCGCTGTCCTCACCCTGCTCTGAGATTGCACAGTTTAGTGACCACTTCCTTGGTGAAGGACAGCCACTGAACACCGTGCGCCTAGCTTAGGTGGAGGTGGAAGAATTGCGGCCTGAAGACCCTAGGTGGGTCAGGCCTCCTGTGGAGAGCCTTTCTCCACCTCCCTCTGTGAGCAGCTTGTTATCTCTGCTGCCTCTGCTCCATCTCCCTCCGACGCTGCAGCCCAAGGGGAACTGCACCGACAGCCCCCAATACAGGCAGCAAATGGTGTGCTCAGAGGTCTTACATAAGCACACAGCTCCTTTCAAATGTCCAGCACCACCCCCTGCTGACTTAAACAGCTAATCACAATTCCTCCAACAACACAGTACTTCCACTAACTGCAACAGCAGGTAGACAGTTAGAAGAACCTCACCTGCATGTTGGATGGTGATGCCTTTAAATAGCGTTAGTGGGGTGTGCTTTGTGCTGCTGAATGAATGTTCAGCTGTGCATGTTTAACAGAGGGCTTTAACTGGAGCAGGGAGATCCAAAATGGATGGTCAGGCATCAAATCAGCGTTAGATGCTGACTGACATCATGATTTGCCCACTCTGCATACTGCTGATGCAAGCATATAATGCACGCATTAACAAAACTACCAAGCACTGTGTAGCCAATTTTTGCTGCCATCGAGCCAGCTTTTGCTGTCAAAATAATGTTGAGGTTAATGGCACATTACATATGGACAAATGGTACAGCATCAGGCAAGGAGCAGTTGTTTGGTTAAATGCCAATATCTAGTAGTTGCTGGCTATGTCGCACTGTTGCACTGTTAGTTTCATAAAGAATGGCATCTCGCTGTTTGGCTCACCATTGAAGTGCATTGAATGGTGTGACGTTGTATTTGCGTGGTAGATACAAACTAAACACCACACAAAGTTATGGCTTGTCATAACTTGGCCTCCCCCTGACGCCCCCAGCATCATGGATGCCAGTCTTCAGTCAATTTGATTCACTCCACATGATATCAAGAAACAGCTGAAGGCACTGGATACTGCAAAGGCTATGGGTTCTGACAGCCTCCCGGCTGTAGTACTGAAGACTTGTGCTCCAGAACTAGCCGTGCTCCTAGCCAAGCTGTTCCAGTACAGCTACAACACTGGCATCTCCATGACAATGTCGAAAATTGCCGATGCATGTCCTGTGCACAAAAAGCAGGACATCAGTCTACTCTCAATCACCAGCACAGTGATGGAAGGTGTCGTTGACCTTTCCAGCAAGTGTGCTTACACAGCAACAACCTGCTCACTGATGCTCAATTTGGGTTCCGCGAGGGCCACTCAGCTCCGAACCTTATTACAGCCTTGGTACAAACACGGGCAAAAGAGATGAGGTGAGAGTGATTTCCCTTGATATCAAGGTAGCATTTGACCGCGTGTAGTATCAAGGAGCCCTAGCCAAATTGAAGTTAATGGGAGTCAGGGGAAAACTCTCTACTGGTTGGAGTCATACCCAGCACACAGGAAAATGGTTGTGGTTGTTGGAGGCCAATCATCTCAGCCCCAGGACATCGCTGCAGGAGTTCCTTAGGGTAGCGTCCTAAGCCCAACCATCTTCAATGACCTTCCCTTCATCATAATGTCAGAAGTGAGCATGTTCGCTGATGATTGTATGATGTTCAGCACCATTCCCAACTCCTCACATACTGAAGCAGTCTGTGTCCATATGCAACAAGACCTGGACAACGTTCAGACTTGGGCTGATAAGTGGTGAGTAACATTTGCGTCACACAAGTGTCGAGCAATGATGATCTCCAACAAGAGGGAATCTAACCATTTCCCCTTGACATTCAATAGCATTACCACCGCTGAATCCCCCACTATCAACATCCTGGTTGTTACCACTGACCAGAAACTGAACTGAAGCAGCCAAATAAATACTGTGGCTACAAGTGCAGGGGGTCAGAGGCTGGGAATTCTATGGCAAGTAACCCACCTCCTGACTCCCCAAAGCCTGCCCAACATCTACAAGGCACAAGTCAGGAGTGGGATGGAATGCTGTCCACTTGCCTGGATGAGTGTGGCTCCAGCAATACTCAGGAAGCTCCACACCATCCAGGACAAAGCAGCCCACTTGATCAGCACTCCATCCATCACCTTAAACAGTCACTCCCTCCACCACCAGTGCAGTGGCAGCAGTGTGCACCACCTACAAGATGCACTGCAGCAACTCACCAAGGCTCCTTCGACAGCACCTTCCAAACCCGTGGCCTCTATCATCTAGAAGGACAAGGGTAGCAGATGCATGGGAACACCACATGCAAGTTCCCCTTCAAGCCACACACCATCCTGACTTGGAACTATATCGCCGTTCCTTCACTGTCGCTGGGTCAAAATCCTGGAACTCCCTCCTAACAGCATTGTGGGTGTACCTACACCAGATGGACTGCAGCGGTTCAAGAAGGCAGCTCACCAACACCTTCTCATGGGAAATTAGGAACGGGTAACAAATACTGGCCTTGGCAGTGATGCCCACATCCCATGAAATGAATAAAAAAAAATTCAAGCATAAGTATTCTTTTAACAGCATGGTAATTGTTAATTATTGCCAATCAACCTCTTTGGCTGTGAAAATTAACAAGTTTGGCATCTCATTCTTTTGGGTATTGTTGGCAATTTAAAAAAAATGTAAATTTACATTTTATGTTACTTTTCCTTTTTATCTATGTTCTTTCTTTCTCTCTGAATACAATCTTTCCCTTTATTTTCCTTTCTGTGCCTGATTTGACTTTGACTTCACCCACTCTAATTCACCCTCCTTTTAAGCCTTTGTGCTGTTTATTTTCCAATTGTTAAATTGGGTTGGTTAAGGAGATGTCCTGTTGATTGGGGTCCCAGATGCCCTGCTTTCCTCGTTCTGTTATCGCCTTGAACTTTCAGCATATTATTGGGCAAAAATGTTTGAGCTAAAGGGAGCAGGGGCAAGTCTCACATAAGAACATTAGAAATAGGAGCTGGAATAGGCCATACTGTCCCTCAGGCCTGCTCCACCATTCAAGATGATCATGGCTGATCTGATCTTGGCCTCAACTCCACTTTCCTGCCTGTTCCCCATAACTCTAGACTCCCTTTAGTTCAAAAATCGGCCTATCTCAGCCTTGAATAATTCAATGAATCAACCTCCGCAGCTCTCTGGGAAACAGAATTCCAAAGATTCACAATCCTCTGAAGAAGAAATTCCTCCTCATCACTATCTGAAGTGGGAGATTCCTTATTCTGAAACTACGCCTCCTTGTTCTAGATTCCCCCATGAGGGGAAACATCCTCTCAGCATCTACCCTGTCAAGCCCCAGCAAAATCTTATATGTTTCAATATGATCACTTCTCATTCGACTGAAAGCCAATGAGTATAGGCCCAACCTGCTGAATATTTCCTCATAAGAGAAACCCTTCATCCCAGGAATCAACCTAGTGAACCTTTTCTGAACAGCCACCAATGCAAGTATATCCCTCCTTAAATAAGGAGACCAAAACTGTGCACAGTACTCTAGGTGTGGTTTCACCAATGCCCTGTACTGTTGCAGCAAGACTTCCCTACTTTTATACTCGATCTCCCTTGCAATAAAGGCCAATATTCCATTTGCTTCCTAATTACTTGCTTGTATCTGCATGCTAACTTCTTGTGTTTCATGTGTGAGGACACCCAGATCCATCTGTATCACAACATTCAGTAGTCTCTTTCAATTTAAATAATAGTTTGCTTTTCTATTCTTCCTACCAAAGTAGATAACCCCACATATTCCCACATTATACCACATGTCAAATTTTTGCCCACTGATTTAACCTATCCATATCCCTTTGCGGACTCCTTGGGGTGGATTTTGTAGAAGAGGTAGGGCTCCCGGCGCGGGCTGAAAAGATGGGGGGTGGGATACCCCACCTCAGCCTTTTCATGACCCCCCCACAGAGTGATCCTCCATTATTTTGCTGCTCAAATGCCCTTCGCTGGGATCTCCGTCCCTTTAAAGATGGGGATCCTGCCTCCAAGAGCTGCCAGCCAATCACAGAGCGGGCAGCTCAGCAGTATCGGCAGCATCACCGCTAGCAGTGGCCACAGCTGGTACTGCAGAGGCCTTGGACACAGGCCAAGCACTGGAACCCTGGACCTCAAGTAAGTGAGGCGGGGTCACCGGGGACAGTCTGGAAGGCCCCAGCGAGAGGGTTGGGAAGGTGGGCGTGGCCAGGTGGTTGTAGGTTTTGCTGGCGGGGGTCCTCCGTGGGCCTCAGATTGTTCACAAAGGATGGACCCTAACCCCAAGCCCGCAGGGAGGGTGCCTAATTTTACAAGACGTCCTCCCCACGTGGCCAAGGCACCCACCCCGCCGCTGGTTAGATCCATTTAGTGGCCGTTAATAGGCCACTAAAGGGTGTCAATTGGCCTCTGGGTGAGAAGGCCATCGTCGGCCTATCCCGCCCCCGACAAAATTGCTTGGCAACAGGGCAACAACGGACCCTCCGCCCCTTGCCTCCCACACAATTCTATGGGACCCCCAAAAACCAGCCCTTTGTGTCCTCTTCATAACTTGTTTCCCACCGATCTTTGTATCGTCAGCAAATTTAGCTACAATACACTTGGTTCCTTCAGCCAGGTTGTTAATACAGTTTGTAAATAGTTGAAACTGCAGCACTGATCCCTGTGGCACCCCACTGGTTACAGTTTGCCAAGCTAGAAATGACTCATTTATCGCTACTTTCTGTTTTCTCTTAGTTAGCTCGTCCTTTATCTATATTACACCCAACACCGTGTGTTCTTATCTTGTGCAATAACCTTTTATGTGGCACTGCATCAAATGCCTTTTGGAAATCCAAATACACTACATCTACTGGTTCCTTTGCTTGTTACATCCTGAAAGAACTCTAATAAATTTGACAAACCATATTGAATCTGCTTGCTTGTATTATGATTTTCTAAATGTCCTGCTACTACTTCCTTAATAATGGATTCCAGCATTTTCCCTGTGACGGACGTTAAGCTAACTGGCCTATAACCTGCTTTCTGTCTCCCTTCCTTTCTTGAATAGAAGTGTTACATTACAGTTTTCCAATCCGTTGGGACCTTTCCAGACTCTAGGGAATTTTGGAAGATTATAACCAATGCATCCACTATCTCAGCAGTCACTTCTTTTAAGACTTTAGGATGCAGGCTGTCAGATCCAGGGGACTTGTCAGCCTTTAATTAGCCACGGATGGTTCATCCTTCTTGTAGAGTCTTTCTCAATGTAATATATCTTTGTTGAGAATTATGAGATATCTCCTTAAATGTCTGCCACTGCTTGTCTACCATCTTACCTTTTAATCTATTTTCCCAGTCCACTTTAGCCAACTCTGTCTTCATATCTTAGTAATTTATTTTATTTAAGTTTAAGACACTAGTTTCAGACCCAGATTTCTCACCCTCAAACTGAATGTGAAATTCTATCATGTTATGATCACTCTTCCTCAGAGGATTCTTTACTATGAGATTAATTAATCCTGTCTCATTGCCCATTACCAGATCTAAAATAAGCCTGTTCCCTGGTTGGTTTCACAACATATTGCTCCAAGAAACTGTCCCAAATACATTCTATAAACTCGTCCTCAAGGCTACCGATGCCAATTTGATTTGTCCAATCTAACTAATGGCTGATGCTGTTCGATGCCCTTACAGCAAAATCTGGCCCAACGTAATTGTTTTCTCATCGGGAAATACTCTGTTGCATTTAAAGTGCATAAGAAATTGTGCAACAGGCATTTACTAATTTTGTTTTAATAAGTAAATGCAATGAGTTGACAAATTGGTTCAGAAATGTATTATTTCAGGGTAGATTAAAACAGGCGGTTTCCAGCAGTTTGAGGGGTTAAGAGTGAGGGCCAGAGATACAAAGATTGAATGGAAGAGAGTTAGAACAGAGGCAGGAGAAATTTCTTCACAGGGAGTTGTGAGGCTGTGGAATTCACTTCCAAGGTTAGTTATTGAGGCGGAAACTATGTCAACATCGAAGTATAGATTGAATAGGTGGATGAAGGAGAAGGGGTTGAAATGATATTGGAACAGGGAGGTTTAAATGTGAGTAGAACTATTTGCTGATGTGGATAGTAAACATTGACATGGTCTGGTTGGGCTGAATGCCTTGTTTTCTTTTAATAACTTCTATGTATTTCTGTGTAGATCAGTAAATAGATCACTTGTATGCATTAGAAACATGTCTGTGATAATATAATACTATCAACCTATATTCAAAACATTTCCTGAAAAATGAGTTATTATATAAACTATATAATTTAGGATTCTACTTTCAACAGTACATTTCACATCAAGGCCGTCTGATTTGTGTTTTTTTTCTAAAATTACTGAAGAATATATAGAACGAAAGGAACTGAGTGTGTAAAAAAAATCTGGATTAAAATTAGAAAAGCTAAAATCAAGCTACTCGTTAGGGAATTAAAACATTTGTGTGTGCTTTAATGTTCATTATTGTAGTGACTGTAACAAAATGTCTGCAGTTGTAATATCAGATGTGCAATGTGTGAACTATTAAAAAACGTAAAACCAACAGTGGTGCCAGAAGGTGCATTGGTCTTTGATCCATGAGAGAGACTACCTGCAATGCCCTCAGCTATGTTAAGGGCGAGTCCCTAATTTGTCAAACACAATCTTTTCTACTTTCTATGTAGATGACCGATACATACCCTTCACAGTCTTCTGGGGTTCTGCTAACGTTAGATGTTCTATTATCTCTCTTTGCCAGAACACAACAAACACTTTAACAAGTTTCAGCTTTTGTTGTTTGGATTTTGAAGTGAACAAACTAGTTGATGAGTCAAATGTAAAGTACTGGAAATCTCAGAACAGCAACAGAAAGGTTCCAGGGACATCCAGACCAGTCAGCATCGGTGGAGAGAATATTTAGTGAGTATTTTCAACAAGACATTGGGAAATCTTCGTTTCCACTGTGCCTTGATGTCTGCAGTTTCCTATCTGTATAAGTCAATACTTTTAGTCAGTGGAACCCTTTCCCCATTTTAATTTGAATGGCCCGTGATAGGTATGCTGAACTTTGAGACACTAGTTTCAGACACAAGTTTCTCACCCTAAAAACTGAATATGAAATTCTATCATGTTATGATCACTATTTCTTCGAGTCTTAGATAACATAAAATTGGAAGTATTGTGAGAAGGATAGTGACAGACTGTAAGAGGACATAGACAGGCTGATGATTTGGGTGGACACGTGGCTGATGAAATATCATGCAGAGAAGTATGAAGTGATACATTTTGATAGGAAGAATGAGGAGAATCAATATAAAATACAATTCTAAAGGGGAGCAGGAGCAGAAGGAGCTGAGGGTGGATATGCACAAATTGAAGTTGGCAGGGGAGGTTAAGGAAGTAAGGTATACAGGATCCTGGGCTTTATAAATTGAGGCTTAGGGCACAAAAGCAAGGAAATTATGATGAATCTTTATAAAACACTGGTTTGACCTCATCTGGAGTATTATGTCCAATTCTGGGAACCACACTTGAGGAAGGATGCGAAGGCATTCGAGAGGGTGCAAAAAAGATTTACGAGAATGGTTGCAGGGATGAGGGACTTCAGTTACTTGAATAGATTGGAGAAGCTGGGGTTGTTCTCCTTAGAGAAGGATGAAAGGAGATTTGATAGAGGTGCTCAAAATCAGGAGGGGTCTGGACAGAGTGGATAGGGAGATCCAGTTCCTGTTTCCGGAAGGATCAAGAACCAGAGGACACTGATTGTAGTGAATGGCAAAAGAAGCAATGGCAACATGAGGAAATGTTCTTTTTAATGCAGTGAGTTGTTAGGATCTGGAATGCATTGCCTGAGAGTGTGGTGCAGGCAGATTCAACTGTGGCTTTCAAAAGGGAATTGGATAATTATTTGAAGAGAAAATATTTGCAGTGCTACAGGGAAAGGGCGGGGGAGTGGGACTAGCTGTGTTGCTCTCTTGCGGAGAGCCGGTATGGACAAGAAGGGCTGATTGGACTTCTTCTGTGCTGTAACCATTCTATGATTCATTGTAATTCAGAGCTGGTGCCTATTAGTTACAGCCCGAGAGCCATATTGAGTTCATGGATCCTCGGTAACTGATGCCTTATCTTCCATCTGCACAATTAAACTGCATTCTTGAGTTTGACTTTTTGGACGTTGTGTGTGAAATGGTGGAAAATGCCTGCACCCTGATTGGTGCATTTAGGAACTAGCATACATAGGAATGTAGGAATTGCTTGTCAAAAAAAGACCAGGGTCCATCTAGTTTACCTTCTATTGTCCTGGTAGTCGCATGATAGAATGATAATGAAGTTGTTGACTAATCACAGAATCAATCTCCAGAGCAGACCGAAACATGAGACGAGGTAAACCCTAGGAGTGGAGAGCTTTGGAAACCATAGCTCCATAGTTAACTTTTTCCTTGTAAGCATGTTGCACTTACCATAGATCATGTTAAATTACTCACATATAGGCCACAATATCCCATCTACATTGTTAAAACTGCCTTCAAAAAGCTGTGTCTTCTTTCATATCACAGGAACTTGTGAGCTCAACAATTCAATTCTCTATAAAGCCCAAGTCCTTCTGAGGCTTGAATACCTTCTCTATACCTGAGCTGGTTCTTCGAGCACATCTCTAGCACTCAGTCCGATGATAAAGGAAGAGACTGTCCATCAGAATGCCAATCTCTATCTTACATTTAGACTCTAACCCCTCAATTGCAATCTTTCTTGTCTTTATTTTGCTGATAGGACTATAATATTTGCTTCTTTGAACTTTTTCCTACACATCTTCCATCGCCACTGTATTTTTCTCATGATGCAAAATAGGATAATGAATAAACATGGGCTAGTGACTATAGAAATAAGAGGATAGAGTAGATAAATGTGTAGCTGGAGAGATGATGAAGGAGACAGGGCTTTAGATTTTCTTTAGATTTCTGGGCATTGGGACCATTTTTGGGAGAGGTGGGACTTGTACAGGTTGCACTTCAACAGAGCTGGGACCAATGTCTCCACGGGATGGTTTGCTAGCGCTGCTGGAGTGAGTTTAACCTAATGCTGCCAGGGGGGACGGTAGGTGAGGGGGGGGGGGGGGGTGGGTGGCGTGGTGGGGTAGGATAGGGCACCAGAATGTAGCATTAGAAAGGAGAAACAAGGTGCACAAAGAATTGGGAGAGACAGCACAAGAGTAAGCAATAGTAAGTTTTAAGGAATGTTCTCTAAGAGAGAATACAAGAAGATCTAAGTTAGGTTCACAGTGCATATATGTAAACACCCAAAATGTGGAAAATAAGATCGGTGAGCTGCAGTTGCAAATATAGCAACATGGGAATATGATGTCATGGTGATAATGGAGACCAGGCTCAGAAAAAGACCCGAAACGTTAACTCTGCTTCTCTTTCCACAGATGCTGCCAGACCTGCTGAGTGATTCCAGCATTTCTTGTTTTTGTTTCAGATTTCCAGCATCCGCAGTATTTTGCTTTTATTAGAAAAAGGACAGGCTGGGTACTAAATATTCCTAGATAGGGAAGGAAAGAAAGGAATAGCAGTATTGATTATGGTGAATATTACAGTGCTGGAGAGAGAGAATGTCCTGGAGGGGATCAAGGACAGAATCTATTTAGTTAGAATTAAGAAACAATAGAGGTACCTTTACACTACTGCACACTACTGGGTGTATTCTATAGGCCGCCATCTAAAAGATAGATATATTATGAAAACAGAAGAGAGCTAGAAGAGTTTCTGAAGTGTGTTCAGGAGATTTTTCTTGACCCAACAAGGTTATAACAGATCACATGGTACTGTTTTGAAGAAGAGTAAGGGAGTTCTCCTGGTGTCTTGGCTGACATCTATTCCTCAACCAACACCAGATGATCTGGTCATTATCTCATTGCCATTTGTTGGAGCTTGCTGCGCACAAATTAACTGCTGCATTTCCCACATTACAGCAGTGACTACACTTCAAAAATACATCATTGGCTGCAAAACACTTCGGGACATCCTGAGCTTGTGAAAGGGGCTATAGAAATGTCTTTCTTTTCTGTAATGCTGAAAAATGTCTGATTGGCATAGCAGGAATGTTCTTCTTTATTTGGGGCTGAGGGAAGTTGTTAAGGCAGAGAAGTGGAAGTTTTACTTTATGTCACATGATGATATACCTGATCTGAGAGTGCTTGATGCTCGGAATCCAACATGGAAAACATCCCATTTCTCAATAATAACATTTCTGATCTTGGTAAGCACATAATCCAAAATGTTAAAATAGTTACAAAAAACAAACTTCTCTCTAGGGACTGAACATTCAGACTTTTCAAGGTTTCCTTTTCAAAGCCCTTATAAATTCTTGAAACCTGAGGCCTGATCCTCGTGACCATAATCTGGTTATGCAGACCTCCCACAGAACATGGACACATTGCTCCTCCACTACGTTATCAAGGAACATGGATAGATATTGACTACAGAAATAGCAGAGAGAATCGCCTCTCCGCCTCCCCAAACTATCTAGAGTAACAGAAGCATCAACAACATTGATATACACATGAGCAGACTCGAACAGGATCAGGGCGGCACAGTGGCGCAGTGGTTAGCACCGCAGTCTCACAGCTCCAGCGACCCGGGTTCAATTCTGGGTACTGCCTGTGTGGAGTTTGCAAGTTCTCCCTGTGTCTGCGTGGGTTTCCTCCGGGTGCTCCGGTTTCCTCCCACATGCCAAAGACTTGTAGGTTGATAGATAAATTGGCCATTAGCAATTGCCCCTGGTATAGGTAGGTGGTAGGGAAAATATAGGGACAGGTGGGGATGTGGTAGGAATATGGAATTAGTGTAGGATTAATATAAATGGGTGGTTGATGGTCGGCACAGACTCGGTGGGCCGAAGGGCCTGTTTCAGTGCTGTATCATTAAACTAAGTCCTGAACACCAAGGTCTGATCTCCATTATCTTGTCCAAGGCCATCAAATATAAAATTACATTGCTATTGTGATAGCTTTGACTGACTGCCCCTCACCAACCACGTGACAATAGGCACCTACTGGCAGAATTCTCAAAATGGCACACCCTATGCATGGTACAGCTCTGGTACTGATGCACCAATGGAACAGTCAACTGGAGACAAATCTAGTCATTCATTGAATTTACCAATTCAGGTCTTCATGTGCTCAATTCACTTCAGTGCTCAACCTTACTTATTTCATTTCTAATTTTCATTATTCAGTTACAGGCCACATTAGGGGTAACTTTTGCACAGCAGGGTCTCATAAACAGCAATGAGAGGAATAGCCATTTGATTTGTTTTTAGTGAGGGATAACTGTTGGCCAGAATACTGGGAGAACTTCCCTACTGCTCCTCAAATAGTGCCGTGGAATCTTTTATGTCCACTTGAACAGGCAGAAGGGTTCCATGTAATGTCTCATCCGATGGAAAGCATCTCCAACACTGTAGCACCCTCTCAACACTATATCACTGAGAAGTAGCAACGTAGATTGTCTGCTCATGTCCTGGCATGGGACTGTGAACCCTTGACCTTTTGACTTTTAACGACTCAATCAACACTAATAATACTGTTGATATACTCTGGGCAATGGTGTATTGCTGGATTCATGGTTAATGGCTCTGTGCTCTAAGAATGGGCTATTGGGGCAGCAGATTCTCAACAATTGATTCCAGGTAAACAAGAGATTGTTGAAAATACATTTGGCCATTTCAGGAGAGACTGGAAGCAAAATGACTCTGGCATTGAGTCACTACAGATATTAGTCATGGGTGAATTCTGCACAACATGAGAGATGGCTCAAGGTCGCATGTGAACAGAGATGTAACCACTCATCATGCCTATCAAGACAATACATAAACTGATAATGGAAGTTAGATTTGTGGCAGTGACAGGTGAGAGCATGATTTCTGTACTATTACGGTCTTGTGAATACTATGTGCAGTGATATTGGAAATGTTTCTATTGACAGGGATGGGTTGTGTAGGCAGGGGGTGTCTTTTTATTCAACAGATATCCCACCCGGAAGTCAGGCTGGTTAACAGGCTTGGCTCTCTGTCAGGCAGGAACACTCTGAAGGAGATCACAGCAGCAGAAAGGGAGCCTGCTGCCGCATTACTGGGAGCACAGGAGGGGGTGTAACCACATCATGGGCAGTTAGATCCCCGGCGCCAGGGTGTGGAGTCTGGATGGGGTGGGGGGGGGGGGCATCCAATGGTGGCAGGGTGGGGTTCTGATGGCAGGAAAGGAGGTAACTTGGTGTGCTGGTAGGAAGCATTCCTGCTCCTCCTCGCCCACAAGCAGTGCTGTCCTCACCTCCCTTGAGCTGTCAGGTTTCATGAGGCCTGGGAAACCCAAAAGGCTAGAGTTAAACCTGTAGGATGGGTTAACTGTGAGGATCCCAGCTTCATTATAATATTTAAATTGCCAACCCGCCTCCTCGGAGTGGGTTTACTGCCCAACCCCTGTCCCACCAATGAAAACAGATCTGAAAACCAATTGAAATCCCTAGAATGGGTGAGGGGGTATTGGGGGTGTGGGAGTGATGTATGCTTAGAGGCGCAGCACAAGGCTGGTGTAATTAATGAGTACTTTGTATCAATGTTTACTAAGGAAGAGGATGGTGACAAAATATCAGTAGAAGTGGAGATGGTAGAGGAAATGGAGTGAAAATTGATATACAGGCTGTACTGGAAAGGCTGGCTATGCTGAGAGTGGATAAGTTGCCTGGTCTGGATGGCTTGCATCCCTGGTTGCTAAAGGCAGTGAGCGTAGAGATAGTGGAAGCGCTTGCCATAATCTTCCAATCTTCCCTAGAAATAGGCAGAGGTGTCAGAAGATTGGAGAGTGGTAAATGTGACACCCTTATACAAGAAAGGATGTAACGGCATTCCAAGCAACTACAGGCTGGTCAGTTTAATAACAGTGGTGGGTAAGGTTTTAGAAACAATAATCAGGGAAAAAAATCTCCAGGCACTTGCAGAGGTTTGAATGAATTAATTAGAGCTAGCACAGATTTGTAAAAAGCAGATCGTTCTTGACTAATCTAATTGATTTTTCTGATGAAGTAACAGAGAAGGTTGATGAAGGGAAAGCCATGAATGTTGTCTATATGGATTTTAAGACAGCCTTTGACAAAGTGCCACAGAATCACAGAATTGTTACAGCGCAGAAGGAGGCCATTCGGCCTATCATGTCCACACTGGCTCTCTGAATGAGCAATTCCCTCAGTTCCATTCCCCTGCCTTCTCCCCATAACCCTGCACATTCTTCCTTTTCATATAACTGTCTAATTCCCTTTCGAATGCTTCAATTGAACCTGCCTCCACCACGTTCTCAGGCAGCGCATTCCAAAACTTAACCACTAACTGTGTGAAAAAGTTTCTCCTCATGTCACTTTCACTTCTCTTCCCGAATACTTTAAATCTGTGCCCTCTCGTTCTTGATCCTTTCACGAGTGGGAACAGTTTCTCTCTATCTACTCTGTCCCGACCTCTCATGATTTTGAATACCTCTATCAAATCCCCTCTCAGCCTTCTCCTCTCCAAGGAAAACAGTCCTAACTTCTCCAATCTATCTTCATAACTGAAATTCCTCATCCCTGGAACCATTCTCGTGAATCTTTTCTTTACTCTCTCCAATGCCCTCACGTCTTTCCTAAAGTGCGGTGTCCAGAATTGGACACAATACTCCAGCTGAGGCCGAACTAGCGTCTTATACAAGTTCAACATAACTTTCTTGCTCTTGTACTTTATGCCCCTAGTAATAAAGCCCAGGATACTGTATGCTTTATTGACTGCTCTCTCAACCTGTCCTGCCACCTTCAATAACTTATGCACATATACACCTGCGTCCCTCTGCTCCTGCACCCCCTTTAGAATTGTACCCTTTATTCTGTTTTGTCTCCATGTTCTTCCTACCAAAATGAATCACTTCATATTTCTCTACATTGAACTTCATCTGCCACCTGTCTGCCCATTCCACCAACTTGTCTATGTCCTTTTGAAGTTCTACCCTTTCCTCCTCACAATTCACAATGCTTCCAAGTTTCGTATCATCTGCAAACTTTGAAATTGTGCCCTGTACACCAAGGTCTAGGTCATTATTATATATGAGGAAACGAAAGGATCCCAACACTGATCCCTGGGGAACTCCACTACAAAACTTCCTCCAGCCCAAAAAACATTCATTAACCACTACTCTGTTTCCTGTCACTCAGCTAATTTCGTATCCATGTTGCTACTGTCCCTTTTATTCTATGAGCTACATATTTGCTCACAAGTCTGTTGTGTGGCACTGTATCAAATACCTTTTGAAAGTCCATGTACACCACATCAACAGCATTGCCCTCATCAACCCTCCCTGTTACCTCCTCAAAAAACTCCAGCAAGTTAGCTAAACATGATTTTCCCTTAAGAAATCCATGCTGGCTTTCCCTTAATTAACTCACATTTGTCCATGTGACTATTGATTTTGTCCTGAATTATTTTTTCTGGAAGTTTTCCCATCACCGAAGTTAAACTGACTGGCCTGTAATTGCTGAGCTTATCTTGACACCCTTTTTTGAACAAGTGTGTAACGTTTGCAATTCCCCAGTCCTCTGGCACCACCCCCGAGTCTAAGGATGACTGAAAAATTATGGCCAGAGCCTCTGCAATTTCCACCCTCACTTCACTCAGTATCCTTGGATGCATCTTATCCGGTCCTGATTCTTAATCCACTAAGTACAGACAGCCTATCTAATACTTCCTCTTTAACAATTTTAAACCCCTCTAGTGTCTGACTTACCTTCTCTTTCAACATTACCAAAGAAGAAGATGCAACCCAGGCAAAGACAGATGCAAAGTATTCATTTAATACCTCAGCTATGCCCTCTGCCTCCATGTGTAAATCCCCTTTCTGGTCCATAATCGGCCCCACTCCTCCTTTTACCACCCCCCATAGAAAACTTTGGGATTTCCTTTAATGCTAGCTGCCAGTCTCTTTTCATGCTTTTGCTTTGTTCCTCTTACTTGCTTTTTCACTTCCCCTCTGAACCTTCTATATTCAGTCTGGTTCTCAATAGTATTTTCTACCTGGCATCTGTCATCAGCACACTTTTTCTTCTTTATCTTAATCTCTACCTCTGTCATCCAGGGAGCTCTGGATTTGTTTGCCCTACTTTTCCCTTCGAGGGAACATATCTCGACTGTGCCCGAGCTATCTCTTCTTTGAAGGTATCCCATTGTTCATCTACTGGGTTTCCTGCCAGCTTTTGACTCCAATTTATTCGCTCCAGCTCCATTCTTACCCCATTGAAGTTGCCCTTCCTCCAGTTAATGATTCTTACCCTGGATTGCTCTATGTCCTTTTCAATATTCAGCCTAAACCTCATGATGCAACTCTTCCCTAAATGCTCTCCTCCTACTGATACTTGATCCACTTGGCCCACCTCATTCCCAAGAACCAGGTCTAGCAGTGCCTCCTTTCTTGTTGGACTAGCAACATACTGTTTTTTTTTATAGATACAGCACTGAAACAGGCCCTTCGGCCCACCGAGTCTGTGCCGACCAACAACCACCCATTTATACTAACCCTACAGTAATCCCATATTCCCTACCACCTACCTACACTAGGGGCCATTTACAATGGCCAATTTACCTATCAACCTGCAAGTCTTTGGCTGTGGGAGGAAACCGGAGCACACGGCAAAAACCCACGCGGTCACAGGGAGAACTTGCAAACTCCGCACAGGCAGTACCCGGAATCGAACCCGGGCCCCTGGAGCTGCGAGGCTGCGGTGCTAACCACTGCACCACTGTGCCGCCCACAAGATATGTCCTGCAGTGCAGTACTGAGTAAGTGCTACACTGGAAGTGTCAGCCTGTCAAAAACTTTCCTTAACACACTCTAGAAACTCTTGCCCCTCACTGCCCTTTACACTACTGTTAATCCCAGTCTATGTTTGGGTAATTAAAGCCCCCCATTATAATTACCCTATAATTTTTGCACCTCTCTGTAATTTCCTTGCAAATTTGTTCCTCCATGTCCTTCCCACTAGCTGGTGGCCTATAGACAACACCGAGCAATGTAACTGCACCTTTTTTGTTCCTTAGCTCTGGCCAAATTGATTCTGTCCTCTACCCCTCTGGGACATCCTTTTTCTCCAGCACTGCAATGCTCTCCTTAATCAATACTGCCACCCCTCCCCCTTTTTTCCCTTTTCTATCTTCCCTGAACACCTTGTATCCAGGAATATTTAACACCCAGTCCTGCTATTCTTTGAGCCAGGTCTCTGTAATAGCCTAAACATCATATTTCCACAGGGCAATCTGCACCTGTACCTCACCAGTCTTATTAACTACACTTCATGCCTTCACATTAACCCTGATTCAGACTTGATTACTTTCTCCTTTACTCTGACCCCACCTACTATTCCTTACTCTCGTGCTACCTATCTCCCTCAGTATTCTGTGCTCCTTGGTATTCCTCTCTGATACTTGCTCCTGGTTCCCACACCCCTGACACGTTACCAGTTTTGCTTCCCTCCAATCTGAGCTCCCTCTCTGGTTCCCATCCCCCTGACAATTTAGTTTAAACCCTCCTGAACAGCACTAGCAAATCTTCCTGTGAGGATATTCACCCCAGTTCTGCTAAGATGCAACCCATCCATCTTGTACAGGTCCCACCTGCCCTAAACCAGTCCCAATGTCTCAGAAATCTGATGCCCTCCCTCCTACACCAGTTCTCCAGCCACGTGTTCAATTGCTCAATTCTTCCATTCCTTAGCTCACTTGCACATGGGACTGGAATTAATCCTGAGATTACTGCTTTTGAGGTCCTGCTTTTTAATCTCCTTCCTAGCTTCCTAAAATCTGCTTTCAGGACCTCCTCCCCCTTCTTACCTATGTCATTGGTACCAATGTGGACCACGACCTCTGACTGTTCCACCTCCCCCAGAAGGATGTCCTGCAGCTGCTCTGTGATATCCTTGACCCTGGCACCAGGGAGGCAACACATCATCCTGGAGTCACATTTGCTGCTGCAGAAATGCCTGTCTGTTCCCCTAACTAACGAATCCCATATCACTACTGCTCTTCCACCCTTCTTCCTCCCCTCCTGTGCAGCTGAGCCAACTGTGGTGCCACAAACCTGACTCTGACTGCACTCCTCTGAGGAACCATCAACCTCACCAGTATCCAAAATGGAAAACCGATTAGCAAGTAAGATCATATCAGGGGACTCCAGCACTGGCTGCCTGGTTCTCTTAGACTACCTGGCGGTTACCCATTCCCTATCTGCCTGCATGCTCCTAACCTGCGGTGTGACCACCTCCCTAAACGTGCTATTCGCGTAGTCCTCTGCCTCGCGGATGCACAACAGTGACTCCAATCACCGCATGAGTTCCGAAACCCGGAACTCAAGCTTCTGCAGCCGGTGACACTTCCTGCAGATGTGTTTGTCAAGGACACACGGTGCATCCATGTCTTCCCACATGCTACAGGCTGTACATTCCACTTGGCAGAGCTGCCCTGCCATACCTTAACTTTACAGACTATTTATTATAAATAGAATAGCTTACCAGGTACTCACCAAACAGCTCTTTCCACCGCACAGAAGGAAGAACCAAATACTGGAAGGTTAAAAAAGTAGAAAGAAAAGTAGAAAATGGAGCACCTCTGCCCCCTTCACCGAATTCGCCACTCATCAAACTCGAATCTCCACATTCAGCTTGCAGGTTGCACCCAGACCTCTGTATTTATACCTTTTGAAACTGAAACTGCAGCAACCAGATTAGACTGGTCAGCTACTTAACTAATCAGCTACTCTGCAGTAGAGCCTGTTAATCCCTGCCTAAGAATGTAAAAAACTTACTTTACTTTCTTAACCCTACTTTAAACTAGAGGGTAAATCCCAGTTAAATGCTAACTGCAGACCAGACTTTTATAAAGATAACACTTAAAATCCCCACTCACCAAACTTAAATCTCCACACTCAGCTTGCAATCTGCACTCCACCTCATAAAAGGCTGGTGAACAAAACTGAGGCTCATGCAATAGGAGGGTCATTGTCAGCTAGGATAAAAACCTAAGCTTAAGGACAGAAAACAGCGAGTCGTGGTAAATGTTTTTTTTAAGATTGGAGGATAGTAGACAGTGGTGTTCCTCAAGGGTCAATGCCAGTACAAATGACTTGTACAAATGAGTATAAATGACTTGGATATTGGAATACAGAGTAAAGTTTCAAAATTTGCCGATGATACCAAACTTAGAGGTGTGGCAGACGGTGAGGATGATACCAATCAACTGCAGCAGCTAGCAGAATGGGCAGATAAATGGCAGATGGAATTTAATACGGAGAAATGTGAGGTGATGCATTTTGACAAAAGGCATAGGGAAAGGCAATATAGACTCAATGGTACAGTTCTAAAGAGTGTACAGGGACAGAGGGACCTGTGGGTTTCATGTGTATAGATCTTTGAAGGTGGCAGGACATATTGAGAAAGTGGTTAGCAAAGCATATGGGATATTGGATATCTTAAATAGAGGCTTTGAGTACAAAAGCAGCAAAGTTATGCTGAACCTTTAGCAAACTCTCGTGAGGCCACAGCTAGAGTATTGTGTTGAGCTCTGGTCACCACACTTTTGGGAGGATGTGAGGGTCTTTGAAAGGGCGCAGAGGAGATTTACCAGAATGGTCCCAGGGATGAGGAATTTTAGCTACAAGGTTAGGTTGGAGGAGTTGGGGCTGTTCTCCTTGGAGCAAAGGAGATTGAGGGGAGATTTGATAGAAGTGTACAAGATTCTGACAGATTTGGATAGGGTAAGCAAAGAAAAGCTGTTCCCATTAGCTGATGGTACAAGAACTAGGGGACACAGATTTAAGGTTTTCTGCAAGAGATGCAGGGGGGACGTGAGGAAGAATTTTTTTATGCAGCAAGTAGTAATGACCTGGAACTTGCTGCTGATGAGGGTGGTGGAAGCGGAGATGATGAATGATTTCAAAAGGAAATTGGATGGGCACTTGAAGGAAATAAACTTACAAGACTACGGCGATAGAGCCAGGGAATGGGATTGAATGGATTGCTCTACAGAGAAATGGCATGGACTCAATGGGCCAAATGGCCTCCTTCAATGCCATTATGACTCTATGACTTGGGGAGGGGGACGAGGAAAGGGGAGGGGCCAGATCTACCAGGATTCTGCTCCTTTCTGATTCCAAGGGAAATCTTGTTCTTTTGGGGTTGGTCTCATTATTTTCCCCACATGTTATAAACACAATATAAATGAGGGAAGTAAATCATAATCTGCTTCTCAATCAGAGTTGTCTCTATTTCTCATTGCTTTTATGGAAAATTTGCTATTCACGGTATCTGCATAAGTGTACTTCATAAAATCGGAATATGGAACTCAATCATATATTGTTGCAAGACTCAGGTCAATTATATTCTCTGGGTTATCCTCATCAACCAATTTGACTCCTAACTTGGAATTCCAATAGATCTTTGGGATATGGCTCTGAGCATTTCTCTTACTAATAGCCCTGCACTACAGTATGTTCCATTTAGTGTATAGTGCTGGAACAGATAGGTTCGAGTTCTGATCTAAAAATAGGGATTGACACATCCATTATCCAGTGCCTTGGGATGGCCTGAGGTTGTCAAAGGCACAATATACATGCAAGTTCTTTCTGTTTACAATGGGATGTTGGTTATCATACAGTATTTGTATTTGTTCATTCCACATGTAGTCATTTAAATATCATGCTTGCTGCCACCCAAATCACTGTGAGCATTTGTTCAGTGGTAGCACTCTAGTCTCTGAGTCAGAACGTTATGGGTTCACATCCCACTCCAGAGACATGAGCACATAATCTAGGCTGACTCTCCCTACTGAAGAAGTGCTGCATCGTCATATGTGCCTTTTTTTTTAGGTGATATGTTAAACCAAGGCCCTCCCAGGTGAATACAAAAGATCCCATGGCACTCAAAGAAGAGCAGGGGAGTTCTCCTAGTATGCCGGCCAACATTTATTCATCAGCCAGCATCACTAAAACATATTATCTGGGAGCTTGCTGTGTGCAAATTGGCCGCTGCATTTGCCTATATTCCAACAGTAACTACAATTCAATGAAGTATTTTATTAGGTGTGAAGCACCTGGGGCATTCTGGGATTGTGAAAGGCAGTATATGAAAATATTCAACCTCAGTGTGCCCCAACATTGCCTCATATAACAGACACATTGCTCATTTTTACTATTTGCCCTTCCTTACTGGGTGACATGGACTCGTACCAGGGTATAATAGCAGTGCCACTTGTCCCTAACGCAAGTAACTAATTTTCCATGTATGAATGACTGTGTGAATATTTAACAGACTAATCCACGGTTTGGGCTGGGGAGGGGACAAGCTATAGCAGTCAGATATAGGCTTATGTCTGCCATTTCCCATGGAGCAAAACCTCAATCTCAGAAGAGGTGTGAATGAGTGGCGGGTCCTGAAGCGGTTGTAATTGGCCATAGGAAGAGGAAGAAAAGGGAGGAAGAACCAACCACTTTAATATCTGGTTGAGGTCTGGGGCAGGTTTCACACAATATGCCTGGAAAAGGTGAATGATGTGTATGATTCCAAAGGAATCAAGTAAAGAAAGGATTTTTTGGGGGGGAAAAGAACACAAAGACGTGTAATTAAGCACTGGATAGAGTCACAGAGAGATGCAGCACTGAAACAGGCCCTTTGGCCCACCGAGTCTGTGCCGACTGTCAACCACCCATTTTATACTAATCCTACATTAATCCCCTGTCTCCTACCACATCCCCACCTTCCCTCAATTCTCCTACCTACACTAGGGACAATTTACAATGGCCAATTTACCTATCAACCTGCAAGTCTTTGGCAATGGGAGGAAACTGGAGCACCCGGAGAAAACCCATGCGGTCACAGGGAGAACTTGCAAACTCCGCACAGGCAGTACCAAGAACCGAACCCGGGTCATTGGAGCTGTGAGGCTGCGGTGCTAACCACTGTGCCGCCCTATATGATAATACTGTTTTACTTTGAAGTTCTGCATTCTTTCTTACTCTTGAGAATAAAACTTTTAGTTAATGTGTTATCTCCAATCAAAGTTCAATCCACTTTCAGAGACTTTCAAAGGGCTGAGGCAAGAGAAAGTGGTCTTTTACTATTTTGTAACTCGATCAAACAGAGCATTTCTCAACAAATGTGTCCATTTGCCCTGCCTTGGCTGATTAAGCAGGAGGTTCTTGTAGTTGGGACAACAAATTACATGACTTAGTGCTTTGAAAGTCAGTCAGCATTCAAATGTATATCTGCACCATTGACGACTGGGCACTCCCTGACAATCAGGTAGTGAAGAAGAAGAATGCGGACATGCACCCATCTAACAAAGCCCCACGGATAAAGACATCGATCGTGAAATTGAGATCCTAGAGCTGACTTCAATAGATGTAGTGAGCATTTACATTCCACTCACCCCAAAGACAAAATACTTTTAATCCTTTTGAGAATGTTTTGTCGCTCTGTGAAGGCAGTACCTTTTTAAAATCCTTGAGTGTGGTGTGACAGGGCAGATTATTCACGGGACTAATAACCCGGAGAATGTGTGACAACCCCCCACCCCCCTCCCCTGGCAGTTTGAGAATTTGAACTGAATTTTAAAAATCTAGAACTAAAATGCTGATGTCAGTAAAAGTGACCGTGAAGCTGTTGGATTGTTCTAAAACCCAAACTGGTTCACTAACACTCTTTGGGGAAGGAAACCTGCTGTCCTTACCCAGTCTGGCCTTTGTGCGACTGCAGACCTACAGCAATGCAGGTGACCCTTAACTGCCCTTTGAAGCGGCCCAGCAAGCTACATAGTTGTATCAAACCACTACCAGTGGCTCATGAAGAAGTCTCACCACCACCTTCTCAGAGCAACGAGGGATGGGCAATAAATGCTGGCTCTGGCAGCGATGCCGACATCACAAGTTAATAAAGGAAAAAATATATCTCCACACATTATCTTATCTTATAGATACAGCACTGAAACAGGCCCTTCGGCCCACCGAGTCTGTGCCGACCATCAACCACCCATTTTATACTAATCCTATATTAATCCCATTTTCCTACAACATCCTCACCTTCTCTCAATTCCCCTACCACCTACCTATACTAGGGGCAATTTACAACAGCCAATTTACCTAACAACCTGCAAGTCTTTGGCTGTGGGAAGAAACTGGAGCACCCGGCGAAAATCCACGCGGCCACAGGGAGAACTTGCAAACTCCGCACAGGTAGTACCCAGAACTGAACCCGGGTCGCTGGAGCTTTGAGGCTGCAGTGCTAACCACTGTGCCGCCTATTATTTTCGATTAAGATTTTAAAAGTAATTTTGTTCCTCTCATTTTGGTCTCTTGAAGCCAAACTGGATTCCCCAGGCACCAGGGAGAACTATTCTGTGAACTTTGTAAATGTTGCTTTGTAACTGGCTACTGGGGATTGTATTAAAATAACTTGAGATGAGTCAACCACTAAGACAGACTTGGGTAACTTGGAAAAACCAGATTTGTAAATTGCAAGGAACGTCCAAAAGCTTAACAGAGTTCATGCATTGAAAAAGGAAAACAGACTAGTTTTAACATCTCATCTAAAAGACATAATGGGGAGAGTTTTAACTCGCAAAAATGGGTGGGTTTAGGTCTGGTAAGAAATAAAGAGGTAAAAAATTTCAAACCTGAACCCACCCACTTCTGTTTTTAAACAGAGGTGGGACAAGGGGGCAAGGGATCAACCCACTCTCAGGACGTAGGTCCCTCACTTAAATATTTTAATGAGGCTGCATGCTTCAGATTTTTTCTCTGCTCCAGCTTTAATGTTGGTCGGACAGGTTTCCCAAGCGTCAGCTAAAAGGCCAGGATTGCTGCAGGAAAGAGTGGTGTGGGCCAAGAGAAGCAGGAACACTTTCCCCAGGGCCCCGCAAAGCAAACCTGCTAACCACCCCAGTGATCAGAGCCCTCTCCCTCCCAATACCCGTGATCTTCTCCCCGCCTTCCCAATCTTTCTGGCACTCTGCAATCTTCCCTCTCTTCCCCCTATCTCTCCAGGTCCCAGCATTGATGTCACCCCTCCCTCCCCCCCACAACCCTCCTCTATGCTCCCCTGGTTTTGCAGGGCTATCTGCCTGACAGTCAGCCAGTCTCTCAATTTGGCTGTCTGCAACTGGGAAACCGAGTCCAAAAATGGTAATCAGGTCCCGCTGTTTAATTCGACAAGGCCTGAGGGACACCTGTTCGTCCAGGTTTCCCCATCACCAAACTGCACACCACCACCCCCCAACATCCCCCACACCACTAACTCCCCACCCCCCCCCCCCCAACATCACTGAATTTGGTACCTAGGAAATGGGAATGAACCAACCTGTCTACCTGGTGCAAGGAAGCTATCTTCCAGAATGCACCGGCCCTTCCAATGGGTTTTCCGCTGTTTTGAAAAATCCGATGGTACGACCAGAAAAAGCAACTGAATCCGAAAGTGGAACAGACTTCCTGACAAAAATCAGATCGGACTGAATTAATTAATTGTTTTGAAAGAAGCTGGGGCCAATGGAAAAAGAACATCTTTGCACATTTCCGATTGGTTGGGAATAGAGTGGATGCTTACACGGATGGGTAGGGACTGAGATAACCACATTTTCAATGGGGCACAATGTTCCCTGAGATGTTGGGAGGGAAGGGAATATTATCTGGAGCAAATCAGGCTACGATTAAATAATGGAGGATGGGTGAATATTCTGGAGATTTACTTCATTATAGAAAGTACAGAAGAGAACTAAAAGGGGAATAAGAGGTGCAAAGAGAGAATGTGAAAATAGATTAGCACCTAACATAAATGGGAATCCAAAAATCTTTTATTAATACATAACTAGTAAAAGGATGGTCAAAAGGAAGGATTGGGCCAAGTAGGGGTTAAAAAGGAGATATTTCTGTCAAAGCAGAGGGTATACCTGAGGTACTAAAGAAGTTCTTTGCATCCGTCTTCACTAAATAAATGCTGTCAATGGAGCAGTATAGGAGGAGGTAGTAATGACATTGGGTAGGATAAAAACAAAGAGGAGGTATTTAAAATGTTGGTAATGATCAAAGTAGGAAAGTGCCCCAAGCCGGATAGGATGCATCCTTGGTTACTGACAGAAGTGAGGGCTGAAATTACGGAGTCTCTAACCATAATCTTCCAATTCTCCTTGAATATGGGGGATGTGCCAGAAGACTGGAGGATAGCAAATGCTGCACCCTGGATTAACAAAGGGGAGATGGATAAACAGGCAAGTCAGCCTAATGTTGGTGGTGGGGAATCTTATAGAGACAAAAATTAATTGACATTTGGAAAGGTATGGGCTAGTAAATGAAAGTCAACACAAATTTGTTAAATGCAAATCATGTTTGACTAACTTGATAGAGAATATAGACAAACTGGTGAATAGAGCATACATGGCAGATGAAATTTAACAGAGTGATACAGTTTGGTAGGAAGGAGGTGGGCCAATATGAACAAAATGTACAATTTTAGAGGTGGTGCAGGAACAGAAAGACCTGGGGGTATATGTAAACAAATCTTTGAAGATGGTAGGACAAGTTGAGAAAGCTTTTATTAATAGAAAAATAGAATACAAAAGCAAGGAAGGCATGCTAAACTTTTATAACTTGTTCGGCCTCTGTTGGAGCATTGTGTCCAATTCTCGACACATAACTTTAGGAAGGATGTCAAAACCTTGGAGAAGGTGCAAAGAGATTTCTTAGAATGGTGCCAGGCATTAGGGATTTCAGTTATGTGGAGAGACTGTTACACGGCAAGTTATGATCCGGTATGCTTGAAGCGAAAAACATTAAAGGGCAATGGAGCATGAGCAGGACCCTGGCAGTAATTGGAAAGCTCTACCACAGAACCGCAGAGGCACGATGGGCCAAATGTCCTCCTTCTGTGCTGTATCTTCTATGATTCTATGATTGTCTTTGGGGATTGGAGAGTTTTTATGGGGAACATTTCCTCAGGAGACTAAATCCTTAGGAGTTCCTGATTGGGTACATGTACAGGTCTGTGAAAGGTGTGGACTAGATAATTCTTAGTGTCAAAGGCAAAGTCCTGCAGAGATTGGAAATTTGAAATAAAAACAGAAAATGCAGGAAACACTCAACAGGTCTGGCAGCATCTTTGGAGAGGGAAAAAGAGTTAACGGGCAGGATTATACCACTTACCTGGATGTCCTGCCACTAGGGCCGAAAGTGGCGATTGGGGGGTGGTGGGGGACATTGGGGGGGGGGGGGGGGGTGGAAAGGGGTGGAATTGTAACTCAGCGCAGTATATTGCCAATTAAGAAGCTGAAGCCAGGACCACCATTCAATTAAGGACAGCAGCCCATCCCACAGAGCTGCTGGCCCAATCAAAGGGCCGGTAGCCTGGCAGCCTCAACAGTGCCACCACTAGCATTGTCCAGTACCGAGACTGCAGCTCCAGGGAGAGGGCACCTCAATGGCCCTGGCAACTGCGGGGAGGGGAGCAGTCGTGGTGCACTGGTGGCACCGTTACCATGAGGGCAGCCATTGCCACCCAGTGGGGGGGGGGGGGGGGGGGCCCGTCCATGGGCCATGAAGTGCCCATCAAGGAGGGGTTCTGCTGCTGGAACCAAAATGCCCGCGGAGGCAGGAAGTGGCCCTTAATTAGCAACCCGGAGGGTGGCCGAGCCACTACGTTTCCTGCAGCTGGCAACATGGCATGGCGGTGGGACAACGTTGTGCTGCCCGCCCAACACCTCCACCCACCATTTTGCCAGCCCTCCCGTCACCCAGTCTGTCACCAATAGGCCTGGAAAATTCAGCCCAACATTCCAGGTCTATGAACTTTCATCAGAACTGGAATAAATTCGAGATGTGGCAGGATTTAATTAAGTACAGAGGCAGGGGAAGATGGAAGGGGAGGAAAGAACCAAAGGGAAAGTCTGTGATAGGGTGGAGGGCAGGAGAGACTAAATATCAAAAGGAATAATGGTGCAAGGCAAAGAGATGGTAATGGGACAAGTAAAGAAAGAAAAGATGGGCCCAGAGGAGATGTAAACAGCAACTGCAGAGTCATTACCAGCACGATGTCCATGAAAATGGGAGCAGTTGTTATTATCTGAAACTGTTGAACTCAATATTGAATTTGTAAAGTGCCTAATCAAAAGAGCAGCAACTGCCTCTGTCCTCCTTCTTTGGCCTCCTGGTCTCGTGGAGACAATGTGTAAACGCCTGGAGGTGGTCAGTGGTTTGTGAAGCAGCACCTGGAGTGGCTATAAAGGCCAATTCTAGAGTGACAGACTCTGCAGATAAAATTGGTTGTCGGGGCTGTTACACAGTTGGCTCTCTCCTTGTGCTTCTGTCTTTATTCTTGCCAACAGCTAAGTCTCTTCGACTCGCCACTCTTTAGCCCCGCCTTTATGGCTGTCCGCCGGCTCTGACGATCACTGGCAACTGACTCCCACGACTTGTGGTCAATATCACAGGACTTCATGTCGCATTTGCAGATGTCATTAAAGCAGAGAAATGGACAGTCGGTGGGTCTGATACCAGTGACGAGCTTGCTGCACAATGCATCTTTGGGGATCCTGCCATCTTCCATGCAGCTCACATGGCCAAGCCATCTCAAGCGCTGCTGACTCAGTAGGGTGGATATGCAGGGGATGTTGGCCGCCTCGAGGACTTCTGTGTTGGAGATATGGTCCTGCCACCTGATGCCAAGGATTCTCCAGAGGTAGCGAAGACAGAATGAGTTGAGACGTCACTCTTGGCTGACATACGTTGTCCAGGCCTCGCTGCCATAGAGCAAGGTACTGAGGACACAGGCTTGATACACTGGGACTTTTGTGTTCCGTGTCAGTGCGCCATTTTCCCACACTCTCTTGGCCAGTCTGGACATAGCAGCGGAAGCCTTTCCCATGCGCTTGTTGATTTCTGCATCGAGAGACAGGTTACTGGTGATAGTTGAGCCTAGGTAGGTGAACTCTTGAACCACTTCCAGAGCGTGGTCCCGATATTGATGGATGGAGCATTATGTCCCATGATGTTCGTTTTCTTGAGGTTGATGCTTAGGCCAAATTCGTTGCAGGCAGCCGCAATCCTGTTGATGAGTCTCTGCAGACACTCTTCAGTGTTGGATGTTAATGCAGCATTGTCAGCAAAGAGGAGTTCCCTGATAAGGACCTTCCGTACTTTGGTCTTCGCTCTAAGACGGGCAAGGTTGAACAACCTGCATCTGATCTTGTGTGGAGGAAGATTCCTTCTTCTGAAGACTTGAACGCATGTGAGAGCTGCAGGGAGAAGAAGATCCCAAACAGTGCAGGTGCGAGAACACAGCCCTGTTTCATGCCAATCAGGACAGGAAAGGGGTCTGATGAGGCACCGCTATGCTGAATTGTGCCTTTCATATTGTCATGGAATGAGGTGATGATACTTAGTAGCTTTGGTGGACATCCGATCTTTGCTAATAGTTTGAAGAGACCACGTCTGCTGATGAGGTCAAAGGCTTTGGTGAGATCTATGAAAGATCTATAGAGGGGCATCTGCTCTTCGCAGCATTTCTCCTGTATCTGACGAAGGGAGAACAGCATGTCAATGGTGGATCTCTCTGCTCGAAAGCCACACTGTGCCTCAGGGTAAACACACTCAGCCAGCTTCTGGAGCCTGTTTAAAACGACTCGAGCGAAGACTTTCCCCACTGTGCTGAGCAGGGAGATTCTACCATAATTGTTGCAGTCACCACGGTCACCGTTGTTCTTATAGAGGGTGATGACATTGGCATCGTGCATGTCCTGTGGTACTGCTCCCTCGTCCCAGCACAGGCAAAGCAGTTCATGGAGTGCTGAGAGAAAAGCAGGTTTGACACTTGATTATTTCAGGGGTAATGCCGTCCTTTCCAGGGGCTTTTCTGCTGGCTAGAGAATCAATGGCATCACTGAGTTCCGATTTTGTTGGCTGTATGTCCAGCTCATCCATGACTGGCAGAGACTGGGCTGCATTGAGGGCAGTCTCAGTGACAACATTTTCCCCGGAGTACAGTTCTAGGTAGTGTTCCACCCAGTGGTCCATTTGCTTGATTTGGTCAGTGATCATTTCTCCTGATTTAGACTTGAGGGGGCGATCTTCTTGATGGTTGGCCCAAAAGCTCTCTTAAATGCCATCATACATTCCTCTGATGTTTCCGGTGTTGGAGGCCAGCTGAATACGACTGCATAGGTGTTGCCAGTAGTCATTTGCACAGCGCCTGGCTGTTATTTGTGCAGCGCTTCTGGCTGTTTTAAGTGCTACAGATGTTAACTCGCTGGGGGCTTTCTTGTAGTTCAGCAGTGCAATGCGCTTAGCAGCTATGACAGGTTCCAGCTCTTCAAAATGAGATTGAAACCAGTCTGCATTCCACTTCACACGTTTGCCATAGGTGGTCATAGCTGACTCATAGATGGCGTCTCTGATGTGGGCCCAATTGGTCTCTGCATCCCCTGTGGGAGTGTTTTGAAGGGCTTTTTCAAGTGAATTTAGAAACTTATGTAACAGCTGTGGATAAGAAATTCTGCTTGTGTTGATGTGCGGGCGGCCCTTCTGCTTGGAGTGATGCAGCTTCTTTGGTTTGAGGCTAACCTTGCTGCACACCAGGGAGTGGTCAGTGTCACAGTCCGCACTGTGGAAGCTGCGTGTGATTTGAACACTGTTTAAGGAGGCTCGCCTTGTGATGATGAGGTCCAGCTGGTGCCAACGACGTGATCTTGGGTGCCTCCAAGAAACCTGGTGACAGGGTTTAGTGTGAAAGAACGAGTTGGTGATGCAGAGGTTATGATAGGTACACAATTTAAGCAGTCTCTGTCCATTCTCATTGATCCTTCCAATGCCATAGTGCCCAAGGCAGGAGGGCCATGAGTCATGGTCGGCCCCAACCCTGGCGTTAAAGTCCCCCAGCAGGAACAAATGTTCGGTATTGGGAATGCTACTAATGATATTATGGAGTTCCCTGTAGAACTGGTCTTTAACTTCAGGTGGTGAGCAGTGTTGAAACATAGATGCTGAGTAGGTGTACTGGACCAGAGGCAGTGAGCAGTCGGATGGACAGTGTGCGTTCTGAGCCATTTGAAGATGGCTCGATCATGCTGAGCAAAGAGTTCCTGATGCGAAGCCCACTCCATGCTGTCTTGGTTCTTCAGGATCCCGACCCTGCCAGAAGAAGGTGTAGTCTTGCTCTCTTAGAGATCCGCTTGCAGGGAGGCGTGTCTCCTGAAGTGCTGCAATGTCCACATTGAGTCTACTGAGCTTGTTGCTAATGATGGCGGTCTTCCGAGAGTCATTGATTTGTGTAAGGTCTTCCGACAGGCCATGACACATTGTTCTGACGTTCCAGCTGGCAAAACGAAGGGCTGGCACCTTCTTTCCTTTTTTGGTCATGCTGTTTGGCGCAGTGTTACAGTACACTTGTCGGGCAATGACCCTGAGCTCCAAACACCCATTGAAGCAGGTGGACTCTGGCGGGACAGAACCTTACTGACCGGGTGCTGCCTGGTTTGGGGTGGGCACTAGCTGTCCAGTGAGATGCGATGACCTCTCCCACCGACAAAGGCAACCCGTGGCGCCCAATCTCTATGCCAATTGAGCTGAATTTATAACCCGTAACTGCTGCCTTCCGTGTTGATTTGGTCGCTGTGAGGCGACTATGGAGTGACCTCCCCATGGCGCATGCCCGGGCGGATGTATGGAGGATGTGAGTTGCCCAAGCGTCAAAAACCCCTCTCGGACTTCCTAGTGGGGTCCAAAGGAGTGCAGAGCACGACGTTTAGCACCGGTATGGCTGCAGGAACTGCCAGAAACATGTCAAAGGTGACACATGACCGCCTTAAGGGTTCCGCTCCGGATTTTCTGTTAGAGTTTACTCCCTTAGCCTTGGTCTCTCCCGAGATGCCCACAAGGCAGTGGGGTTGTTGGCTCCTATCCCTGAGCAGGGGCCCTAACAAGTAAATTGTGAGATTTCATGGAGGGAGACGGAGAGGGGGAGGGGTGGGGTAAGGGGGTGCGAGGGGGGAGGGGGTGGGAGAAGAGGGTGCGAGAGGAAGGGGATGCAAGGGAGGAGGGGGTGGGGGGGGGGGGGGAGAAAGGGGGTGCGAGGGGGGAGGCGTCTGGCGAGGGTTGCGACCCTGGGGAGCGGGCCAGCCCACAGCCTGCACGGTCTCCCCGACGTCAGCGTCCTCCAGGCTGACGCTGAGCTCGTGGTCGCCATCCAGCTCACAGTGGAGCTTCTTTCCCGATTCCCAGCAGTGACGGCAGAAGGGCGATCGAGGTCGGATTGAGGCCCCGAGCCTCGACGACCGCCTTGGGCCACTTGCTCCTACCTGTCGTGCTCCCGGGAACATCTATTCAACTATTCCTGTTCCTTTTCGATGACTGCTAGTTCACAGGCCAAATCCACACCAGGTGAAACAGGCCCAATATCACCTCCACTCCTCAAGAGACCAATTTCCCAAGAGGTCCTGGAATCAGCAGCGGGCTCATCAGCAACTGTCTCTGTACATGCAAATAAAATGTTCAAGCTCTAACTTCTTCCAGTTCTGATGAAAGGCCATTGACTTGAAACATTGGGCAGATTTTTAAACCACAAAAAAAAACAGTGGGTTGTGGTCAGGTCGGATGGTACAATTGTAAAAATCTGAAAGACAACCACAAATCACCCATTTCCAATTTTATTGGAGGCGAGATGGAAGGACAGACGACTGGGTGCCTCAGCTTTAACCCTGTCCAGCTGGGTTTACAAAGTCTTGGGCAACCTGGCAGCTGGAGAGAGGTGAGGGTAACTTTGGGGAGAAGGTAAGTGCCTTTCAGCACTGGTTGTGGGCCAAGGGGACCAGGAGTGCTTCCTCCATGTCCAAACTTACCTTCTTCCTTGCCTGCCATCAGACCCAGCACCCCATCCAAAGCCCTTCCGGTATCGGACACCCCTGGATCCAAAGCCCACCAGCACCCAGATCAGGGACTGGAGCCACCTTGAGGGCAGACCCCCAATGTTCATCAGGATCAGGGATTGGTCTCCCGAAGATCCCATCTTCCCCTTTCCCTCAGATAGAGGACCAGAGCCACCCCGGGATCAGACACTGTTCCTGGGATTGGGGATCGAATCTCCCCCACCACTGTGTTAACAGGAACACAGCAGCAGGTTCCCTACCTGTTCCTGGGGCTGCAGCCTCCTCCAGAGTGCTCCCCATCCAACAGGGAGCCAAGCCTGTTAATTAGGCTGACTTCTGGGTCAGGAACCTGCTTGAAAAAAAAGACACACGTTGTGGAGAAAAGACTCCCAAGTATGTAGGAAAACCTAGATTCATCCGAAACAAAATCTTTTCCCCTTGCTCAAGGAACCCAGCCCTGTAAAGACATCCTTGACCCTGGCACTAAAGAGGCAACACACCAACCTGGAGTCACGTTTACTGCTGCAGAAATGCCTGCCTGATCCCGACTATCGAATCCCCTATCTTTCCACTCTTCTTCCTCCCCTCCCGTGCAGCTGAGCCACCTGTGGTGCCACGGACTTTGCTCTGGCTGCACTCCCCGAGGAACCATCACTCACACTTGTATCCAAAATGGAAAACTGATTAGCAAGCAAAATGGACTCCTGCACTGCCTGGTTCTTTTTGACTGCCTGGCGGTCACCCATTCCCTCTCTGCCTGGATGATCCTAACCTGCGGTATGACCACCTCCCTAAACGTGCTATCCACATAGTTCTCTGCCTCGCGATGCACAACAGTGACTCCAGCCACCGCTCGAGTTCCGAAACCCAGAGCTCAAGCTTCTGCACCCAGTGACACTTCCTGCAGATGTGTTCGTCTAGGACAAGTGGTGCGTCCATGATTTCCCACTGGGAAGATTAGAGCCATTAACTCCGTTTCGCTCTCCACAGATGCTGCCTGACCAGTTGAGTTCTCCCAGTATTTTGTGCAGTGTTTCATGTTCTTGGAGCATCTCACAACACGGCTTTAAAATCTCTATCGTGCCCTGGCCCCAGTTTCTTTCCAGCACTCTGTGACTCTATGACCTCCTCCTTCAGCCTTGATACTGAACAACTTCCCATCCTTAGTGATTTCAATCTCCACCTCAACTTCCCTAACCCTCTCTTCTCTGCAGTCATCACCATTCTGACCTCCCTAAACCTCTTCTCCCAGATAAACACTCCTACCCATATTCATGACAGCACCCTTCACAATCTCATTGAGTTCTCTACTCCTGTGTTCCTGGACACTAATAAAGCCATCTCCAACTATTTCCTTTTCTCCCTCACCATCTACATACTCCACTCCCTTCTGCATCCACTACTGCAATAAAGTCTCCCCAAGGACACTTAACAACAAAACTCACAAAATTCTTTGGTCCTCCATTGGCCACAATACCTCTGCAGTTTTGCTATCCAACCACACCATCCCTTGTCTTCAATAAAACCTTCACTCTCTCACGATCTGGTCATTCCCACCAGGACAGATCCCTCAAATCTAAGTGAATGTTCCTTACAACTCTCCTCTCTGACCAACTTTTGCTCACGCCTCCTAACATCTTGTTATTTGGCTGAACAAATTTTTTCTCCCCCCTCATGCTTCTCTGGGACATTTTTCTATGTTAAATACACAATACAAATGCAAATTCAGAGAATGGTTCGAGCACAGAAGGCCCTTCAGCCTGTCGGATCCATGCTGACTCTGCAACAACTCAACCACTCCCCTCCCTTTTTCCCTGCAGATTGTTTCTCTTCAGATAATTACCCAATTCCCTTTTGAAAGCCACAACTGAATCTGCCTCCAACACACTCTCAGGCACAGTGCATTCCAGATTCTAACCACTCTCTACACAATAAAGTTTTTCCTCATGCCAGCTTTGGTACTTTTGCCAATTACCTTAAATTGGTTGCCTCTGCTTCTCGACCCTTCTATCAATGGGAACAGTCTCTGCCCATCTGCTCTGTCCAGACCCTCATGATTTTGAACACCTCTATCAAATTTTCTCTTAACCTTCTCTTCTCTAAGAAAAACGACGCCAACTTCTTTAATCTATCCACATAACTGAAGTCACTCATCCCAGGAAACATTCTCTTAAATCTTTTCTGCACCCTCTCCAATGCCTTCACATCCTTCCTAAAGTGTGGAGCCCAGAATTGGACACAATATTCCAGTTGAGGCTAAACCAGTGTTTTATAAAGGTTCATCATAACTTACTTGCTTTTGTACTCTATGCCTTTATTTATAAAGCGCATATATGCATATGAATTAGGAGCAGGGCTAGGCTATTCGGCCCCTCGAGCCTGCTCTGCTATTCTAAAAGATTATGGCTGATCTGTTTGTGGACACAACTCCACTTTCCTGCCTATCCAAGATACCCTTTGACTCTATTGTTTGTCGAGAATCTGTCTACCTCTGCCTTAAAAACATTCAATTACCCTGCCTCCACCACTCCCTGGGGAAGACAGTTCCACAGACTCACGACCCCCCTGAGAGAAAAAATTTCTCAACTCTGTATTAAATGGGAGACCTCTTACTTTTGAATTGTGCCCCCTAGTTTTAGTCTTTCCAACAAGAGAAAACAACTTTTCAACATCCATCCTGTCAAGTCCCCTCAGGATCTTACATGTTTCAATAAGATCACCTCTCGTCCTTCTAAACTCCAATGAATACGGACCCAACCTGTCCTCATCAGATAACTCTCTCATCCCAGGAATCAGTAGAGTGAAGCCTCTCTGAACTGCTTCTAATGCAATGATATAATTTCTTAAGTGAGACGAAAATTGTACACAATACTCTCGATGTGGTCTCACCAATGCTCTGTGCAACTGTAGCAAAACATCTCTACTTTTAAATTCTATTCCCCTTGCAATAAACGACAATATTGCATGTGCCTTCTTAATCACTTGCTGTACCTGCGTACTAACTTTGTGTTTCGTGTACTAGGACACCCATCTGCATCTCAGAGTTCTGCAATCTCTCCATTTAAATAATATGTTGCTTTTCTATTTTTCTGGCCAAAGTTGACAAGTTCACACTTTCCCACATTATACTCCATCTGCCAAATCTTCGCCCACTCACCTAACCTATCTATATCCTTTTACAGACTTCTTATGCCCCCTTCACAACTTACTCTCCTACCTATATTTGTGTCATCAGCAAATTTGGCAACCATACATTCTGTCCCTTCATCCAAGTCATTGATAGAGATTGTAAATAGTTGAGGCCCCAGCACTGATCTCTGTGGCACTCCACTAGTTACAGCTTGCCAACCTGAAAATGACCCATTTATGCCTACTGTCTGTTTCCTGTTAGCTAACCAATTCTCTATCCATGCTAATATGTTACCCCCTATACCACGGGCTCTTATTTTGTTAATAACTTTTGATGTGGCACCTTGTCAAAAGCCTTCTGGAAATCCAAGTACACCACATCCACAGGTTTTCTTTTATCCACGTTGCTTGTTACTTCCTCAAAGAACTCTAATAAGTTAGTTAAACATGATTTCCCTTTCACAAAACTGTGTTGCCTCTGCCTGATTGCATTCAGATTAATCATAGATTCCAGAATTTTCCCTATGACAGATGTTAAGCTACCTGGCCTGTAGTTTCCTGCTTTCTGTCTTCCTCCTTTCTTGAATAGCGGAGTTACATTTGCTATTTTCCAATTTGATGGGACCTTTCCAGAATCTAGGGAATTTTGGAAAATTCAAACTAATGCATCCACTATCTCAGCAGCCACTTCTTTTAAGACCTAGGATGAAATCCATCAGGACCTGGGGACTTGTCAGCTTTTAGTTCCAATAACTTTTTCAGTGCCTTTTCTCCGCTGATGGTAATTGTTTCAAGTTCCTCTCTCCCTTTCAACTCTTGATTCACAATTAATTCTGGGATTTGTATCCTCTACAGTGAAGACAGATGCAAAAAATCTGTTCAATTCCTACACAATGTCCTTATTTTCCATTATTAACAACCCAGACTCTCTCTCTAGATAACCTTACTTCTTCTTTTCCTTTTTAAATACCTGTAGAAACTCTTACTATCCATTTTTGTATTTCTAGCTAGCTTTCTCTTGCGCTCTAATTTCTCACAGCTGATTATTCTTTTAGTCATTCTTTGCCGTTTTTTATATTCTGTCCAATCTTCTGACCTGCCATGACCCTTCGCTGAATTGTATGCTTTTGCTTTCAATTTGATACTATCTTTAACTTCCTTTGTTAGCCATGGATTGTGCATCCTTCCCCTAGAGTCTTTCTTTCTCACTGGAATGTACCTTTGTTGAGTGTTATGAAATATCTTCTCAAATGTCAGTGGCAGTTACCCCCGGGGTCAGCGGCAGTCACTGCTGTGGTCAGCAGCTGACACCGCCGGTGTCAACAGAATCTTATCCTTGTGTTTAAATCCCTTTATGGCCTCATTCCCTCCCTCCCTCCTCCAACCCGACAACCTTCTGAGAACTCTCTGTTCCTCTGACTCTGAACTCTTGTGCATTGCCCCTCTCCATTCCTTTCGCTTCCCCATTGACAGCCACACCTTCAGCTCTGGAAGTTATCCATAAATGCCTCCCAAGATATTGATGATGGTGCATTCGGCAATGGCGTTGTTCGAGGTTGGAGGGAAACTGTTGGGCTTTGTCTTGTTCAAGATGATCATTACCTGCCACTTGTCACTCCAAGTCTGGATGTTATCCAGGTCTTTCCATAGGCTGAAATGGGCTTACAACATTTTCTGGAATACAAATATCAATACACATGACAGAACACTGGCTCCAGTGAATGAAAAAGCTTTTATTGTTTAAATAAAAAGCATTGAACACAGACAGCAATGGTAGGTTCATTTGGAAATCCCAAGGAACCTGCTTAAGCACCAAACAAGTGGCATTTTTGATATATAGTTGCCAGGACTATTTTTAAAAAAAATCTTAAAACAGTTTCTGATTTGGTAAACAACACAATATCCACTGGAATTCTAGTTTCACTTACATTTCTCACCAGGCCATGCCACCCAGATTGTTACATCCCCCTGTGACAGCTGTGTTATGCTGTATAGTCATGCTGTATAAAAATGAAATAGCTTATGACTATTTTCTGTGGCTGCCAAAGTTTTTTCAATCATATTTTCCATTCCATCTCCAAAGCAAACCAATTCCACTCACAATAGACAGTTTTCCAGGGTCTTTGGTTTATGTTCAGCCCCTGCATACAATGATTTCTGAACCTTTTTTAACTGACAAGTAACTGAGACATGCTAAATTGGGACACCTAGGACTAAATGCCTGAAAGCTGCCAGGTGACACCAGTCGTGTCCGCTCGCACCTTGTACAGATTCTTGTGTTCTGTCGTCACAGTGACTGAGGTAGGAGTTTTGCATATGATGGTCCAAAAATAATGGAGGTGACTTGGGAAATTACTGGATAAAGACTGATTATTTCCGAATGAACCATATATATATATATATATATATATATATACATATATATAACAGCATGGTAGGTACATCATTAAAACCAAATTCATGTCTCTTGGGAGCTTGCTGAGCAAAGTAAACCTGGACAGAAGCAAATCTCACTGCCAAATTGAGAAACACCGATGCTAATTAAAATATTAGAATTTTCACGATGCTGTGCTTGCTTTCAAAAATTGCCCGCATGGTTAGGCATGCTGATGGCACTGTTGCCCTTTTGATCAGAAGTCATCGATTTACCTGATCGAATGTGAAACAGTGAACCCTTTTTAAAAGGATGAGATTCTATTGTTTTCCTGTTCAAATCTATCATGAGGGAAACTCAGAATCTGCCTAGCTTCTCGGTAAACAAAGTTAAAGTAATTTTTTCAGCCAGGTCTGAATGCTTTCACTTCTGAGCTAACCCTCTTTAGCACCAAATATATCTGTAGCCCCAGCGCACTCCCATTAGAGCAGGTGGGTGTAAATAATGACTGGGATCATGTAAAAGGTTAGCAGTAAGTTGGACGATTGTCATGATTTTTGATTCTGTAAGCTTGTTCCACCATCACAGCCTCAAACAGCAGCTGCTGTGATTTTACAACCATGACACCAAAGGCTGGTTGTACGTGTTGTTGAGCTGCACAGCTAGCAGATGATCAGAAGGAGCGAGACAGGTGATGAGGGAAGACGAAGCAAAGGGACTTGATAAAACAAGGGAGAAAGGTATACGTTACATCACATTTCTGGAACTGAGGAAGAGCAACAAATTGAGACAGCAGAGTGAATTAATATGGGATGGATGCTGGTACAGCTTTTTTCTGTTCTACTACACAACTACTGTATATTTAAATGTGTCAAATTTTAAGAAGTCCATTTTCAAAAAATTCCCTTTGAATTGTTTGTATAATCTATGCTCCTACATTATTTTTGCACTGAGTGCATGAAGCTTAAAGCATTCAATGCAGTGTCAGCACTCACTCGATTGTGTGGCCTCGTGGCTTGGAATTCTAGAACATGAGGTGGCCCCACATTCTGGGCTCTCAAACTCAGCTGCTATCAGAATGCTTCATCCAGCGGAAGCAGAACATTGAATGTTGAATGGCAAATCAACCCAACATGCTTTCTGGCAGTTTCTTGCAACACAAATTAGCAGAGGGATGGCCTTCAGTGTCCCTCGCAGTCAGAGAGCTTGTGTGGCCAGGGAGAGGGAGCTAAAGAATCGATTTGAATCCAGACCTATTGAGTCAGTGCCACTCACTCTGCTCAACAACTGTGCAGTCGTCCCTACCTTGGGTGAACCATGAAGTTTTAAATATTTCTGCAATTGGACTCTATGATAGTGGGTTTCTGATATCCCTGAAATTATATCATAATATAATAACATTCACACAGATTGAAGTTTAAGATATCTTGAAGTATGGCGTTTACTTCAGTCAACATTGACAATATTTTTAAAAATCAGCATACGTTTATTTTAATAATTCAGTCATATCCTTACTCACCATTGCCCAAGTCACACTGAATCACCTCCAAATGGACTGCAGTTTTGTATAACAATCTATGTTGCAGGGCCGTCATTCTTGGTGTCAAAAGGTTAATCTCAGAAAAGTTTTTTTTTTAAAACATAAAAATACTGTATATCCTTCAGAAATCTTTAGTAGGTTAACACACAGAATATGGATGCGTCAGCTAGTAGGATTGTTAGAAGATCTCAATAGATAAGGGGGTGAATGTTTTTGTTGGATGGGCTGGGGAGGGGGTGACCATTGGTGGCAAATGTTCCCATTTCCATATTTAAAAAAAGTGACCAGGTATCAATTTGTTTCAGAGTCTTAGGCTTCTACCTGCTCGATCCACGTTTTCCCTTCCTCGCTGTACATATAGAGACTTACTGCACATGCAATGGATTGTCTCATTAGCTGCAGCAAGCCCATTTCCAACTTAATATGGAAATAGGCGGTAAAATACAAAGTCATTGTATCGGACATAACAGGGGCCAAGTGTGGAAATGGCACAGGACGTAAATGTAAGTTTTTAAGATACCTCAACCCATGTACACTACACTCTATTTTATTGTAGCACAGACAGAAACAAATTAAGCTGCTCATCAGAGACTGAATCACATGTCTGGCTGCTTCATTCTGTGTATTTGACCACATTGGCACTTGGAAATCAAATTAATAATAGATGGCCAATACAAAATGCATAAAAATGTTTTGAGGAGGCATTGTAAATATTCATGTAACAGCGTGTGTGGAATACTGGAGGCACTGGCTCCTTCTCAATGATGCCACATTAGGAAAGCACTGTAACCAACAGTTGTGTATTAACTTGCTGTCTTCACTCTGGTACCAGCCAGTACAATGTGCAGACGTGTAACTGCAAAAAAAAAAAGGCTTCCATTTATCTTTGAAGCAAGACTTTAACCCAGGTACATATTATTTTTAACTTCTGGCCCCCTCCTTCTCCAGTCCCATTCCACCCCACCACTTTGACTGGAAAAAAAATATAACTTGTATCCTAGACAATTTGCAGAATGAAAAGTGAATTCAATCACCACCAGGATGCTTTTCGAAGAAACTGTGGAAGGGAACATAGTTTCCTAAGTATTCTAGTAGTACACAGCACTAATGCTTAATTGAAAATGGCATGTATACCAGTGGCATTCTTCATACAGCTTCCTAAACCAGAATGTAAATTAATGACTACAGCTTTCTAATGTGGAGCCATGAGCAGCTATCTAACAAAGAATGATGAAGAAAAATTAATCCATTATAAATTATTCCATTGAACAAAGTAAGAGTAACATTGCTAATTTTTTTATGGCTTTACAAATACACACAATAAATCTAAGGCATGTCTCAAACCTGCTCAATTTAACACCATCATACTGCTGGATAGGTAGCTGAAATGCTGACTCACTAATTGAGAAATCAGATTTCATTTAATACTGCAGTTGATGGAAGAAAATGTCTTTGGTTAAAAAAAATACAGAAAATGATCAAATGTTACAATAATGTTCAAGGATGTTGTACATATCATTAAATGCATAGTTAAATGTTAAGAGCACTAACATATGCTTTGTGTGCGATTGCCCTAGCTATGCTTGGAGACAGATGTCAGTAGTTTTAATAAAGCATTAACTACGCAAGGGTGCTCTGATTTTTTTTTTTTAAGTCTGTGTTGGATATATGTCCAGCAAACATTTTTCACAAAAGGTTCACAAGGTGGCGAACTCAATGAATCAATCAATTCTGAATAATACTAATAATAATGGAATTGCAAATAATGTTTGAAGTTACAAAATAAAATGTCAACCTTCACTAAACATTAAGCACGAACGTGTACTTGCACCTGAATTTAAAGTCCCAGGACCCGAGTGGGGATGACATCATTGGTAGCAGAGGTTAATGTGTTTGGCTTGATGACTGCTTCATTCTCATTCTCGCTCGTTTGTGTACTGTGCACCCACTCCCTCAGTATTTAATTTAAGCACCATGCCACATGCATGATAACGTGTTACCAACAATTCAAAGGTAGGTCTCCAGTCGGAAGATTGGATGCAAATGCTGAGCACCAAATTTAATAGAACCCTTTACCCTGTTTAATAAACAGCGGCACTCAAATCCTTAAAGCGTCAGGAGCTGGAAGCAATCGCATCTTCAGATGGATTTATACCAAAATGCCAACACAGCAACAGAAGAGGAAAAATATTCACCAAATTCATTTTCGAGAAGGTTAATATTTTCACCCTCAGGAAATCCCAATTGCCCCATAAAAGGAACCAATTAACATAAAAACAATCCAGACATCGACAGAAGTCTTGCTTGTAAGTTAAAGGGGCATTGCCTTCATAGAAACATCAGTATCCTTTTTGTTAAAGGCGCAGAGAGAATGAGGCAGATAGAATTGAGTATTGTACTATTAAAAAAATAATTCCAGGGATGTGGGCACTGGTGGCAAGATCAGCATTTATTGCCCATCCCTAGTTAACCTGAGGGCATTAGGAGTGAACTATGTAGTATGGGACTGGAGTCATGTGTTGGATTATTTTATTTTTTGTCAGCCCAGATTTAATGAATCCAATTTCCCCTGTTGAGATTTGCACTCAACCTCTGGATCACAATCACCACAAAAAAAAAGAGCTTTCAGAACAACCTTTAGCAGTTTCTGTTCCTTTTCCTTAATGTGTTATGACATTATTGTCTTCTGTCCAGCTAACTCTAGAATCTTAAACTTTAACTAATGTTGCATCTTAGGAACCCAACGGCCATCCTTGTGAGTATGAAGTTTAATAGCCCTCTGCACCTTTGTATCATTTTAAGAGGTGATGCTTTATGCCAATATACAGGTCATTCATTCTGGAGTCAGGTTTAAGCAGAGCCCTAGACTTTAGTGTAAGCTGAACAACTGGTAAGCCAACAGTGTACAAGCACAGAAAATGGCTGCCAATCTGACAAATAAAATTGTTAGAAACCCTTGTCATTTTCCTACACTGGTACCAATTGAGATCTTTGTATATTTTGTACAATTGTAGAGCTCCTGCAGTGGCCAGTCCTCTGATACTTCAGTACTAAACCTTCATCTTGTGAACCTTTTTGCTTGTAAAACAAGTGATGACTGAACTGGGCCTGGTTCATTTCAAGTCGACACCAACCAGGCCAGAGTGCCTTAAAACACAGTACTAGAATCGAGAGGCAAAGGTAGAAGACTGATTCCTAGCTGTTCTTGTTCACTGATATTCCAAACTTCAGTGCTAGAGAAATCTAAATCCATAGGATCTTCAGCCTCGAAGGATAATGCTGGTGTTCTTGTATGGCTGTTGTAGGTACAAAATAAACCAATCTGAGTCGCCGAAACCCTTCATTCAACAGAATACAATTGGATGACATTGTGATGATTTTTTTTTGGTTAAAGAGGACTGCATTAAAGAACACAAAACAATCCAATTTAATAGCAGCAAAGCACCTTTTCCCAGAAGTCTCTACTTTGCCTTTAGTGAATCAGAATGTCTATGACGGACACTCTCGAGCATTTACCCCTCCCTCAGCATGAACTCGCAGGTCGACTGGCTGCACTTGATGTTGGTCAGGTCTTTTATTTACAAGGACTACTTTCCTGATACAGCCAGTAATTCCCGAGGTGAACTTTCCCCCTGTGAAGAGTTTGATGTCTGGAGCACCACCTGAGGACAGAGAGGAAACATTAAATCAGGGCAGAAATATGGAGTAAAAGTCCTGCTGAACTCATTGTTGGCATGGGATGAGAGCACACAATTTGGGTGACATGCATGGCACATGTGCACAAATGGAGTTTCTACTCCATTAGTTCAAATAAATCAATAAAACTGTTCAAGAACACATGGTAGTCAACAACATTTTGGCTCCTCTTATTAGTGATAAACAACAAAACTTGCATTTATATCACATCTTTCATATGGTTCAACGCCCCAGGGCATTTCACAGGAGCATTATCAAACAAAATTGGACACCGAGCCACATAAGGAGATAGTAAGACAGATTGGTCAACAAAGGAAGTTTTGAGGGGCATCTTCAAGGAGGAGAGAGGGGTTAGAGAGGTGGAGAGATTTAGAAAGGAAATTCCAGAGCTTAGTGGCTATGCCACTGAAGGCAGGGTCAACAATGGTGGAGTGATTAAAATTGGGGATATTTCAGCCAGAATTGGAGACTTGAGGTGGGAGCTGTAGTTCAGTGGTACCATTCCCACCCGTGAGTCAGAAGATTGTGGATTCAAGCCAACCCCGTGAACTTAATCACATATTCTATGCACATCTTCAATGCAATACTGAGGGAGTACTGTCCTGTTGGAGGTGCAGTCTTTCAGAGAAAACCTTAAACCAGGGCCCATCTGACGTTTCATGTGGACATAAAAGATCCAATGGCACCATTTAAAGAACAGAACAGTTCTCCCTCAATTAACATCACTAGAACAGATCATCTGATCATTCATCTCACGGCTGTGTGTGGGATCTTGCTGTGCACAGCCTTCTGCCTTTCCCTCTACTGCAATAGTAGTGTAGGGACTACACTTCAAAGGTTCAATTGGATGTTAAGAGCTTTGGGACGTCCTGAGTTTGTGAAAGGCAAGCTTTTTCTTTGTCCGTCTGTCTATAATAAACCTTCCGATGAAACAGGGAAAACAGAGGCTCAGGAGACACGGCTGATCCAGTCACAATTTCATGTTTTGACATAAAATCAGCTGAGCTGCTGAAAACTACCAATGAAAATCCAGACTTACCCAGATAGACACTTCCCCTTGTGTTCACCATGACTTTGTCTCCTTTGGACTCTCCCCTCACAATCTCGTCACCATCCAGTTGGATATATCCTGATTTCCCTTCTCTGTAGGGAAAAAAAGCCAATCATTTACTTAGATTCCATACAGACATCAACTTCCCAACTATCTCCATCAAGCTTCAGAAACCATGCAAGACACTTGGCTTCACTCTGAAATAATTTCGATTCAGGCTACACACGACTGCCACAAAGTTCAAAGACTTATTGCTCAGATTTCAAGTAAACAACAGAAAAAATGTTCTGAATGAAGATCATACCTGTAGCATTAACCATTTGGATGTTGATCAATATCTTGGGCATTTCCAGCTTGTGCCTGATTTCATTTGTGATTTACAACGTTCATGTTTGTTTTAATATTGGGCCCTTTTCCAGTCCTAGCAGAAATGGGCTTGTTCTGGCCCAAATCTCGGTACACCCACACCCATAGCGTGGGGCTGAGCTGTGCCCAGTGTTCTAGGCTGAGTTCCATCTGCCTCATCAGATGGTTGTAAAGAATCCTCTGCCAGTATCCGAAGAGGAGTTCTCCACATGTTGCACCCTCGCTGAACACCCTAACTGTTTGAGACCCTGCTTTTGTAAATCAGCTGTTACATAACAGTGACTACACTTCAGGAACGTCAATGGATCTGGAATATATTAAAGCTTCCTGAGAATATGAAAGGTGCTATGCAAATTGAAGCAAAGACCCTATATTTATATGACACCTTCCCCATTCTCAGGATGCTTCATAGTACGTAAGCACTGCTTAATACACTGCATAAGATATTGTTGATTGAACATTTTTTTTATTCTTTTGTGGGATGTGAGTATTGCTGGCAAGGCCAGCATTTATTGTCCATCCCCAACTGCCCTTGAGAAGGTAGTGTTGAGCCGGCTTCTTGAACCGCTGCAGTCCATATAAGTATTTAACTTTTCTGTAGCGGTTTGACACAACTGAGTGGTTTGCTTGGCCATTTCAGAGGGCAGTTAAGAGTCAGCCTGAAGTCACATGTAGGCCAGACCAGGTAAGGATGGCAGATTTCCTTCCCTAAAGGATATCAGTGAACCAGATGTTTTTATTTTAAAAACAACAATCTGTTAGTTTCATGATCATCGTTACTGAAACTGGCTTTTTATTCCAGATAAATTAGTTAATTGAATTTAAATTCCCCCAGCTACTGTGGTGGGATTTGAACTTATGCCCCCAGAGCATAAGTCTGGGCCTCTGAATCACTAGTCCAGTATCATTACCACTATGCTACCACACAGATTAAACTTATTAATAGAAGTGGTTTCTATTTCCTTACCGCACAGCAATTATTCTATGCCATTCCCCATCATTGATAGGATCTTCTGAGAGGATATTGGCTTCACCACTTCCAAGCTGGTAACTGCATGGACAAAAATAATATGTACAAAGAATTGCATCAAAAAAAAGAGAGTTGGAGAAGAATCTGTCATTGCTGTGTTACAGTTCTGAGGCATATCACAAATAGCTGAATATGTACAGGAACAGGAGTAGGCCATTCAGTTAGATCATGGCTGATATATATCTCAAGTCCATTTACCAGCCTTTGCTCCGCATTCCTCTAACATTACCCAACAAAAATCTATCGATCCCTGTCTTGAAAGCTCCAACTGTCCCAGCATCCACAGCCTTTTAGTGGAGAGAATTCCAGATTTCCGCTATCCATTGTGTGGAAAAAGTGCTTCCTGATTTTAATCCTAAATGTACTAGCAATAATTTTAAGATTACGCCCTCTGGTGGATTCTTCCACCAGAGAAAATAGTCTTTTTGTATCCACCCTGTTGAATCCCTTTATCATGTTAAAGACCTTGGTTAGATCTCCCCTCAACCTTCTAAATTCAAGGGAATATAACATGATTCCATGAAAGGGATATTGTCATTGGTTCGATGTTTTGTATGATATTTTACTATAGTGATTGACAGATGAGTGTACAGTGATTGAGCGATGGCACCCTTTGTCATTAATTATATCTAGTTTCATAAATTATTTGGATCACAGCTTAACTGAAAATAAGAACAGACAAATGAGCCATTATCAGCCATTATACTATAGCGGAAACAGTGCAGATGTTACCCAATGATGTCATCGTACAGATGTTAACACATTTGCCCTATGTTCATCTTTCTAACAGGGGAGGATCAACCCATTATTTTAAAAGGGATCACAAAATCAAGGGATAACTACAGATAAGGAAGGCCTCCCATCCTATCTTACTTCATCCATCCAGCAATACCCTACAGTTCCCCCATTGTAGCCTCCAATTGGTTCCAAAATGACTCTGGGTTTGTCACCTAGACTGCTCTATCCGGGAGTCTATTACATATGTTGATTGCTCTGTGTGGAGAAGATTGCAACATTTCTGGGAAGCGAGGGCTCTGTAACAAAAGCACATTGTCATAAAATTGCACACGATGAGCACATAATCCAAGTTTACACTCCAGTGCAGTACTGAGGGAGTGCTGCACTATTGGAGGCGCTGTCTTTTGGATGAAGCCCCATCTGCTCTTTCAGGTCGACGTAGAAGATCCCACAGCACTATTCAATGAAGAGCAGGGTTGTTCTGCCTTGTTTTCTGGGCAATATTTATCCCTCAAGCAACATTCCCAAACACATTTTTAATCTTAGTCATTTTTAGTTATTTTTTCTTCCTTTTTTTTGCATTCCTTTTTACATTTTTTGCATTTATTTCATTTCATCTTAGTTTGTTCAGTTTGCTTACCCACTGTTTTTTTCAGGTTGTTTTTCTTCAGGTTTGCACTTGCTGATGTTCTATATTCAGTATATTCACACCTAATCTGTACTAATGCTTTGTCTTTCAAAACACCATTAACATATTGTTTGCCTTTGCTCCGTGACCTTTTGGTCAGCTATGTGGCCTGGTCCAATCTGCACCTTCTCCTTTGTTATCTCTTGCCCAACCCCCACCTCACTTGTTTATAATCTGTGACTTTTCTAATATTTGTCAGTTCCGAAGAAGGGTCACTGACCCGAAACGTTAACTCTGCTTCTCTTTCCACAGATGCTGCCAGACCTGCTGAGTGAATCCAGCATTTCTTGTTTTTGTTTCAGATTTCCAGCATCCGCAGTATTTTGCTTTTATTCCCAAACACATTATCTGGTCATTATCACATTGCTGTTTGTGGGATCTTGCTGTGTGCAATTTGGCTGCTGTGTTTCCTACATTACAACAGTGACTACACTTCAAAAAAGTACTTCACTGGTTGCAAAGAACTCTGGGGATGCACTGAGATTGTGAAAGGTGCTATATAAATGCAAGTTCTTTCCTTCCTAAATTGGCCTTATATTGCCTAAATTGTCTACGGTATCATGAGCATGTTGAACTCTTTCTTTGAAGTGAAAAGACTGCATCATTCAATTGTGTAACTGGGACAGAAGGGTTCCCCTGAAGCCTCAGTGGGTTTACACAGTGGGTGTCTGAGCCAGACAGACCTGACCAATCCTCAATCTGTGATGAGTTTAATGGTCTCAGTTAGGTAGATGACCGTGATTCCACTATCGATCTCAGTATCGCAAGTGAGAAAGGGTCTGGTCCCATCCAGTGATTCCTGCTGGAAGTCCAGAAGAGGCTGGTACTATTTTAAGGCCCAGCCCTTACTTAAAAAAACAGATGAGCTGTCCAACTAAACCAGGCATTCCGATGCAACTCGTCAGGTTCCATATTGCCCTGGCCAGCAAGGTAATTTTGGGATGGGGAGGTGGGTGCTGCAGAGTCTGGGGTGGCAGAAGCCCAGACTATTTGTGTGGTGTCTGGAGAAGCACGATTACCCTTCCTGGTCCCACAGAATAATTGAAAATTGTCCTTCTCAGGACCTCTGCCAGTGAAAGTGGTTGGGAAGTCCACAGTGCTCTGACCAGTTCTATTCTAAACTGGCAAGTGGAGTCTAGTGTACCTTGGTCATACTACCTTGATTTGTATAATGAAGGACCCTACCACCTGAATCTGCCAGGTGATTTGGGGCTCCAGGTCGACCCCTGTAAAGGTAGCAGAGGGAAGAGCGGTGGCATTAAGCAGGGGGTGGGGGTTAATAAGTCTACGGATGCCATTTTCACCCCATTAACAATAATTTTGGCAAATTCAAATCACACAATGACACAGAGAATGAGATAACGAACAGAAGGATAAGACTGTATTAATAACTGTACATGCCCACGTATACAATGGGGTAGGGATGGAGGAAGCAGACAGCAAATTATATGTTGCACATCACACACTTGCCTTATGGTCCTAATGTTACATGAATACAGGACTGGAAAAGCATTCTGGACCTTGGATAAACAAGTGAGTTTTTCTCGTTGACTCACATCACGCCTTGCTTGCCTTACCTGAAGAGTACGTGACCATTCTGTAGTCCGAGAGCGACGTAGTCCTTTCCTTTTCCATTTTCCCCATGTTTCTATGAACACAAGAAAATCTGTTATTGATTTTTTTAAAAAGCCAGCAAGCTGGAAAACACAAAGCGGTTTTGTCAGCAAGTGAAAGAGCGAGAAAGCTTAACGTTTCATCAGAACTCAGAAATCTGTTATCCTTCTCACTAACAACAGATGTTCTTCTCTTGGTGCGATAGGGGACTGCAGATTGAGTACTGGTCTGTATATAGAGAATAAAAATACCAGAGATTGTGACCTATGATAAGGACTCAGTTAATGACAACAACAAATGTTAAAGCAGTTTGAAACCATCTAAAACCCTGAGATTAAATTATAATTTGGATTGCATCTGATTTTGTAAAAACTTATATCAAAACTCATATCTGCATGTTCCTTTTGTTGTCACATTTTTGTCACACTTTCCTCTCACCTTTTCCTTTTATAATTTCCTACATTAACATTTATAATGGAAACTGTATGTAAACATGTCACACTGTAATTCACCCTCCTACCAGTAGTGGCACTGAAGTTCCTTAGTTTTGTGCCTCCCAGTTCCTCAGCCTGTACTGTAGAGAAACTCTTATGCTCCAACCAAATCTACTTACCAACTATTACATAGTTTTGTTAATTAATTATAAATAATGACATAATATCAAAGTGTTATATCTAAATAAGGACAGGATTAATGACTGTAGAATGGGGCTGAACTACATAGGAACACCCTGGCCCAATTATCCCACTTCATCTGATCTTGACTCCCCATGTGGAAGGCCATGGGAGATCAACTAGGATTATTTCCTTTTGCATCTGTTGTGGCAGCCAGTGGAGGTGGGGGTGTGGGGGGTGTGGCGGGGGGGGGGGGGGATTTGGTCATGCACCACAACTTGATTTTGGTGACAGCATGTTACATCTTAATGTGTGTAAATATTTGGTCTTCTTTACTAACATTCACCATGAGTGCTCTGCTACTTTTTGTTGGTGATGATCACTAGCATTTACAAGCTTTGCTATATTTAATAATCCACAAATTAAGAAGGATGAATAGAGGTATTGTGCCTGGAGCTCATAGAATCACTGAGGCCATTAAACCCATCAAATCAATACTCTCCCTACATGAGCCTTCCAGTCTAATGCCACTGTTGCTCCCCTTGCCCAATATCTAACTACCAACAAGAGAGTTTGGAAGGCAGAGCAAACAATGGTTGGAAAATAGACAAAAATGGAGTCCAGTTGTGCTTAATGGTATATATCTAAATGCAAGGAGTACAGTGAATAAGGCAGGTGAGCTGAGGGCACACATTCACATGTGAAAGTATTATTTTTAGCTATTATTGAAACATGGTTTAAAGATGGGCAGGAATGGCAGCTTAATATCCCTGGTTACAGGATTTTCAGGCAAGATAGAGAGGGGGATTAAAAAAAAAAAGAGGTGGAGTGGCCATATTGATTAAAGAAATTACTGCTGCAAGAAGGGATGATACGTTAGAGAGATCATCAAATGAACATATATGAGTTGAACTAAGGAACAAAAAAAGGGGCAATCATACTTACCACACACACTTGGGGGAAGGCCAATTTTACTAGGATAAAAAGCCATTTTACAAAAGTGGACTGGAGTGTCGTGTGGACCTCCAAACAGTCTGGGGGAGATGGAAAAGCAAATCTGAAGGCAAATTCTGACAAATGCAAAAACAGTAAGGCAGTAATAGTGAGGGATTTCAATTACACTAATATTAACTGGGTTACAGTCAGTGTAAAAGGTAGAGAGGGCACAGAATTCCTAAATTGCATTCAGAAGAATTTTTTTTAGCCAGTATGTGGTAAGTGGGGGCAATTGCGTATTTAGTTTGAGGGAATCAAGTTGGACAGGTGGAAGGAGCATCAGTGGGAGAGCACTTTTGTGGTAGTGATCATAATTCAGTTAGATTTAACATAGTTATAGAAAAGAACACAGATAAAATAGGAGTAAAGGTTCTAAATTGGGGGAAGGTCAATTTTAGTAGGCTGAGAAGTGATTTAGCAAAGGTGGACTGGAAATGGCTACTTGAAGATAAACTAGTGTCAGAGCAATGGGAGACATTCAAGAAGGAGATTCAGGGTAAACATGTTACCACAAAGAAAAACGGTGGGACAGCCAAATCTAGTGTCCCCTGGAGGATGAGGTACATTCAGAGTATGATATGGTAAAAGAGGGAAGCTTATGTCAGACACTGAGAGCTTAATAGAAACATAGAAAATAGGAGCAGGAGTAGGCCATTCGGCCCTTCGAGCCTGCTGCGCCATTCATTATGATCATGGCTGATCATCCAACTCAGTAACCTGTTCCCGCTTTCGCCCCATATCCTTTGATCCCTTTCGCTCCAAGAACTACATCTAACTCCTTCTTGAAAACATACAATGTTTTGGCCTCAACTGCTTTCTGTGGTAGCGAATTCCACAGGCTCACCACTCTCTGGGTGAAGAAATTTCTCCTCATCTCAGTCCTGAAAGGTTTAACCCGTATCCTGAGACTGTGACCCTGGTTCTGGATTCCCCCACCATCGGGAACATCCTTCCTGCATCTACCCTGTCAAGTCCTGTTAGAATTTTATAGGTTTCTATGAGATCCCCCCACACTCTTCTGAACTCCAGCGAATATAATCTTACATGATTCAATCTCTCCTCATACGTCAGTCCCACCATCCCAGGAATCAGTCTGGTGAACCTTCGCTGCACTCCCTCTATAGCAAGAACATCCTTCCTCAGATAAGGAGACCAAAACTGCACAGAATATTCCAGGTGTGGCCTCACCAAGGCCCTGTATAATTGCAGCAAGACAATCCTGCTCCTGTACTCGAATCCTCTCGCTGTGAAGGCCAACATACCATTTGCCGTTTTTATCACCTGTTGCACCTGCATGCTTACCTTCAGCAACTGGTGTACGAGAACACCCAAGTCTCGCTGCATATTCCCCTCAGTTTATAACCGTTCAGATAATAATCTGCCTTCCTGTTTTTGCTACCAAAGTGGATAACCTCACATTTATCTACATTATACTGCATCTGCCACGCATTTGCCCACTCACTTAACTTGTCCAAATCACCCTGAAGCCTCTCTGCACCCTCCTCACAACTCACCCTCCCACCCAGTTTTGTGTCATCTGCAAATTTGGAGATATTACATTTAGTTCCACAGTGGTGCAGTGGTTAGCACCGCAGCCTCACAGCTCCAGCGACCCGGGTTCAATTCTGGGTACTGCCTGTGAGGAGTTTGCAAGTTCTCCCTGTGACTGTGTGGGTTTTCGCCGGGTGCTCTGGTTTCCTCCCACAGCCAAAGACTAGCAGGTTGATAGGTAAATTGCCCCTAGTATAGGTAGATAGTAGGGGAATTGAGGGAAGGTGGGGATGTGGTAGGAATATGGGAATAATGTAGGATTAGTATAAATGGGTGGTTGATGGTCGGCACAGATGCAGTGGGCCAAAGGGCCTGTTTCAGCGCTGTATCTCTAAATAAATAAATCATTAATATATATTGTGAATAGCTGTGGTCCTAGCACCGATCCCTGCGATACCCCACCAGTCACTGCCTGCCATTTGGAAAAAGACCCGTTTATTCCTACTCTTTGTTTCCTGTTTGCCAACCAATTTTCTATCCATCGCAATCCCATGCGCATTAATTTTACACGCTAATCTCTTATGTGGGACTTTGTCGAAAGCCTTCTGAAAGTCCAAATAAACCACATCCACTGGCTCCCCCTCATCAACTCTACTAGTTACATCCTCAAAGAATTCTAGATTTGTCAAGCATGATTTCCCTTTCGTAAATCCATGCTGACTCTGCCCGATTCTACCACTGTTCTCCAAGTGCTCTGCTATAAAATCTTTGATAATGGACTCTAGAATTTTCCCCGATGTCAGGCTGACTGGTCTATAATTCCGTTTTCTCTCTACCTCCCTTTTTAAATAGTGGGGTTACATTAGCTACCCTCCAATCTGTAGGAACTGTTCCTGAGTCTGTAGAATCTTGGAAGATATCCACTATTTCTAGGGTCACTTCCTTAAGTACTCTGAGATGTAGATTATCAGGCCCTGGGGATTTATCGGCCTTCAATCCCATCAATTTCCCCAACACCATTTCTCTACTAATGCTGATCTCTTTCAGTTCCTGTCTCTCACTAAGCCCTGTGTTCCCCAACATTTCTGGTATGATCTTTGTGTCCTACTTTGTGAAGACAGAACCAAAGTATGCATTTAGTTGGTCAGCCATTTCTTTGTTCCCCATAATAAATTCCCCTGTTTCTGACTGTAAGGGACCTGCATTTGTCATCACCAATCTTTTTCTCTTCACATACCTATAGAAACCTTTACAGTCAGTTTTTATGTTCCCCGCAGAATACTGTAGAAATCCTAGAAAAGTACAGTAAGTGTCGGGGTGAAATTAAAAGGGAAATTAGGAAAGCAAAGAGAGGGCATGAAAAATACAGGCAAGTAAAATCAAGGGAAATCCAAAGATGTTTTATAAGTACGTAAAGAGCAAGGGAATAGCTCAGGAAAGAGTTGGACCAATTAGAGACAAAAAAGGCAAACTATATGTGGAGGCGGATGCGGGTAAGGTTAATGAATACTTTGCGGTTGTCTTCACAAAAGAAGGAGCTGATGATGACATTGTAGTTAAAAAGGAAGAGTGTGAAATATTGGATGGGATAAACATTGCAAGAGAGGAAGTATTAAAGGGCTTGACATCTTTGAAAGTAGATAAATCGCCAGCCAGAATGCAATACATCCCACGTTGTTAAAAGAAGCAAGGGAGTAAATTGTGGAGGCTCTGACCATATATTTCAATCCTCCCTGGTTGCAGGAATGCTGCCAGAGGATTGGAGAACTGGCAACATTATACTGTTGCTTCAAAAAGGAGAAAGGGATAATTTGAGTAATTATAGTCCAGTTATCTCAACTTCGGCTTTGGGAAAATTATTGGAATCAGTTAGAAAGGCATAGATTAATCAAGGAAAGTCAGCATGGATTTGTCAAGGGATGGTCATGTCTGATGAGTGTAGTGCGGTGGATGTGGTCCATATGGATTTCAGCAAGGTTTTTGACAAGGTCCTACATAGCAGACTGGTTAAAAAAATAACAGTCCTTGCAATCCAATGGAGTGCGGCAAATTGGATCCAAAATTGGCTTAGTGGCAGGAAGCAAAGGATAATGGTTGATGGGTGTTTTGGCGACTGGAAGGCTGTTACCAGTGGAGTTCTGTAGGGCTCAGTATTCAGTCCCTTGCTTTCTGTAATTTATACTGATGATTTAGATTCAAATATAGGGGGCATGATAAAGAAGCTTGCAGATGATACAAAAATTGACCGTGTGGTTTACAGGAAAGCTTTAGGTTGCAGGAAGATATAGATGGTCTCGTCAGTTGGGCAGCAAAGTGGAAAATGGAATTCAATCCAGAGAAGCGTGAGTTAATGCATTTTGTGAGGTGCAACAAGGCAGGGGAATACACAATAAATAGAAGGATTCACGGTAGTGTGGAGGAGCAGAGGGCCCTTGCAATGTATGTCCACAGATCCTTAAAGGTAGCATGACAGGTCGCTAAGGTGGTTAAGAAGGCATGTGGTATGCTTTGCTTTATTAGCCGAGGCAAAGAATATAAGAGTAGGGAGGTTATGCTAGAACTGCGTACAACATAGTTAGACCACAGCTTGAGTACTGTGTACAGTTCTGGTCACCACATTACAGGAAAGATGCGATTGCATTGGAGAGAGTGCAGAGGAGATTTACGAGGATGTTGTCAGGACTGGAAAATTTTAGCTATGAGGAAAGATTGGATAGGCTGGGGTTGTTTCCCTTGGAACAGAGAAGGCTGAGAGGTGACTTAATTGAGGTGCCTAAAATTATGAGGGGCCTAGATAGAGTAGAGATGACCTATTTACCTTAGCAAAAACCAGAGGGCATAGATTTAAAGTAGTTGATAGAAGGATTAGAGGGGAGATGAGGAAACATTTTTTCACCCAGACGGTGGTCGGGATCTGGAGCTCACTGCCTGATAGAGTGATAGAGGCAGAAACTCTCAACACATTTTAAAAAGTTCTTGGATGCCAGTAATTTATTCCCCTTGTTGGGGAGATTTAGATCACCTCAGTCCTTTAAAGGGGTTAACATTCCAGCAGAAGCAGCCGATTCTGAAAACTGGCCAGGTCCTCAGGCTAACTCACAACGCCTTGCTGGGGGGAGATGACGGGATGTGATCGGAGGGAGGACAGGGTCACAACTCCACTTCCACTGGACAGAATTATCCCACTGGATGTTAACCAAATGTTCAGAGACTGGAGCTCTCATCTTTCTCCACCAGGATAGCTTTGAGCAGGGCTCAAACCTGCAACCTTCAGACTCAGGAGGTGCGAATGCTAGCACTGAGTCAAGGTTCATTCCGCAAATGTTAAAGGAACTGCAATATTTGAAACTGAAAGGGCACAGAATACAATCAGTAAAAAGACCGTGTGCAGTCAGAAGGCAATAGGAAGGTCTATCTGAGGAAGAGGATTGATAGATAACATGTGTGAAACATTAAGCCCGTCACCACTTACACGATCAAAGTCGCCATAAGGTCAGTGCACTCAGAGCTTCTCCCCGGCTGGTGCAAAACAAACACTCAGTCATATTAAGGAGCTGCATAATATTTGCTCAGCTATTACAAGGTGACACTGCTACTCTGGGTGCAGATTGGGTAAAATTCTTGAATTTTTTCATGGCTAAGTTGCATCTGCTTCTTGATCTAAATCAACAAACAGGAATTTAACCCCTGGATATCTAGGGATAATTTTAACTGGGACTGTACAACGTAGTGGCAGAACTGTCAATTACAGCTCGAAATACTAACGATTAACATAAAATCCATTGTGATGTATTGAAAGCGAGACCCCTTAAAAGGAGTATCGTCATCCCGGTAAAGTGACAGGCACGTTTGTTTGAAGGCTTGTAAACAGAGAAAAGTACAATACCGTGACTGGAGATGCAGTAATATCATTACATCAGAGTCTGTTGCTGAATCTTTTACATTTGTCCATTAGAATGCATATAAACCAGAATAAAACTGATAAACCCACACCAGAATAGTACATTTGTCTCAAAGCTTTATGTGACCTTAGAATTCTTCAACAGTCAACGTCCTGGGGACAATTTTGCAAGAATGGTCTGATGACTAGTCTTGTTTCCAGTGTTATGAATACAGTGACTGCCATCCGGGCGCGTTGGCACGAATGGCGGGCATTTAAACTGTATGGTGCTGAAGTGATACAATGCTCCTGAGAGTTTACGGGATCTGGCTCTCTGTGAAGGGCTGCATTAACAAGACCCCTAACCTACCAAGTAAATTCAGAATCTGTGGATCGTTAAGCAAAGTTCAATCAAGCAAATACTTTAGATGGAGTTGGAGCTAAAAAAAGCAATCAGAGAATGGCTGCTGCTGCATAGAAGAACAGGATGACCGCATTACAATATTTTTCTTCCGTTTCCCGCCCGCAAGCGGCCAAATTTTCAGGTTAGCCGCGTGCCAGACAGGAAAGCCAGCAGCAGGAGGCCCTGGCGACTGTCCAGAGGGTCTCCAATTGGTATCCTCGGGCAGGCAGCAGACCAGGGGCTGGCTGGGGAGGTGGCGGGAGAGGGGTAGAGGACACGATTGGCATTACGATGGCTGACGCCTTCCACGAAGGGCTAGGGTAAACCTTCCTGCCACTCCTGGCCCACAAGGAGTGCTGGGAAAAGGCATTCGCCTTGTGGAGCTGGCATCTCCACCTCCATTTCGATGCCTGATTTCTCGACCCAGGAAGCTACGTGGCAGCAGTTAATCTGAAATCAGGCAGGGTGTCAATGCGGGAGTGTGGATTTTTTTTTTAATATAACCATCACATTTTGCTTCAGTTACACAGCACAGACAGAGGCCTTTTTCTCTCTTTGTAATGCAGAATTTCAAAGATTTTCAACAAAACGTAAAATCCCGATTTTTTAATGTGAACTTGTCAGAACTTATTTGAGACACTTACCACTCCCTGCCAGAGCAGGACACCATCAAGAGATGCTGTACGAACCTCCATTTCAATGGTTTCAGGGGCAGTTGGAGAACTGAAAATTCAACCACAGAGTTTTTAAATGAAACAAAAATCCTCGATCGTCAAGATACCTTCCCAATGCACCCGACGGAGAAGAAAAGCCTCTGAGTTATAAGGTCCGTGATGTTCATGGCCATTCTTGGTGGGGTGGGTCCTCCTTCTGTAAGCTGGTCTGTAATGTGCCTTGAGGCCTGGTACATCTAGTACTGGCCTTCTCAGCTAGTTTCCTTCAGGCCTTGTGTCGGGTGGAACCTCGACCCACTCATCCAAGGTTACCTGCATCAGAGGCACGTGTCTCGGGGAAGGGAGCTTGCTCACCCCCCAGTCTAGTGGAACAGCAGTCGCCTGCATGATATTCAAAGGCGACAGACTGACCACTGCCAGGACGGAAATGGAGGCCCATTGAGGGGGTCCAATCCTGGGTCGTGAGCTGGAACTCTGAAGGAAAGGTAACATCCTGAATAAAGGGGGTCACTGGGGTTTCTGAAGATACTTATACTGGGGAGGAGGGGTTGCCAAAAATGCACCCCACCCTCCCCTCAGCTTGGAGTGACCATCCTCCCCGACTGGGAGGAGAACAAAAATTTACTAAAGTGACAGAACCTTTCCCGTGGCCCCAGAAAGTATGGCAGGATCAGTACAGAGTGGGCTAATCCTGGGCTGGGGATCAAAATCTGGCAGATTTTAAATCCGTAACAGACAGCAAGTCAGGATATTGATAGCCTTTAAGTCCAAAGTTCTACTGAACTCTCCCCCCATGTTCTGGAGTTAAAGATTCACGCAATGCTACAGCTGTAATCACTAGCCCTATTCAGTGAGTGGCCTCAGGATGCGTGACTCATGACCGGAGACCTGGCAGGTGCCTGAACTGAGTGCGGACTTCCGCACCCACTCATCATTCTTACCTCCTCGGGAACATCTGCTTAGGTAAGACGATGTATCCTCCATTATGGAAGAAAGCTCCATACTGCACAGGAGAGTCTGTTAAAGAGGTAATATTAAAAACTTACACCGGTATGAAGCCACAGTGATAGAACATCTTCCATTATACAATGCAGCTTTTTATTTAGTGATTTATTTTTCAATCAATCACAAGTTGAAATTAAAAAAACAACCATTATGTTCAGAGTTATTACAGTCTTTGCCATCCACCTGATCTAGATCTCTCTACAATACTGGCTCATTGAAATAATGTTACTGAACAATCTTAAGCAAGTTGATTAGAGATTTTATTCCGATTCACTAATTCTGAAAATGCCTCTTCCTCACTACCGGCTTTTATCTTTATGTTCTTTTGTAGCATGTTAATTTAAATGAAACGTGGTTGAGCCCTCATTATATTACTGTACTGTGTTATTACTTTGAGTGCAGTCAACATAACTCTCCTCACCATGGTAAAACCTCACCAGTGGTGGACCCTGCTCTATTCGGGCTTCATATGACGAGATCCCACTTTACAGTGAACTTTTAAAATCAATTGCGAGATCAGAGCTTTAGACTGGACCGTTACGCTGCCATTTGTCAAACAATATTTCTTTGGGGAAATTGAGCTTTTCTGATCAGGTTTTAACATCTTGTCTCTAGGAGATGCACTCCTATTTCTGCAAAACAATTTTATTATGAAATATGAATTGTACAAACATTCACTGCAGCTGCTACAATAATCCAGATATGCTGCAGCTCACACACAGTCTGGGCTGGACTTTACTAGCGTGCCACAACTGCAGCAGCACGTTTTGAAGTCGGCAGTCCGCCTGTGTGGAGCGGCCGCCACCCAGCCCTCTCGATATTTTGCGCGGGGCCTCATTTAAATGGAGGGGGCGGAACTGCCGCCCCTGATGACATAGAAGAGACGGCAGCTCTGACCCCAGCAATGGCGTCCAGCGCCACCAACGCAGGTGCCATTTTTAAAGGGCTTCAGGCCCTTTCAAAGAAGACATTTGAATTTTTAAAGTAACATTATTTTCCATTGTCTTCAAAAAATTAAATAAAAGCTGGAGGCCCTGTCCCACCACCCATCTCCCCTGCCCCACACCCCAATGCTTGTTTTTGGGCCTATAAAACCAAAATTAACTTCATTCCTAAACTGAACTCCCCTCCAAACCCCCCATCCTATCACCACCTCGTTACCTTTGCCCCTCAACCCCTTCCCACCATCCCCTCAGCCAATACTAAAAGTGTTTTCCCCGCTCCCCCCGCCCTGACAATTTCACTCCTCCCCCCTCCCGCGGCCAGTGTCACGCCTTGGAACTACGAAGGGAGTTCCGAAGGCGCAGGAGTTGCGGCCAGAATATCGGCGTGGGACAACCGCCGGGACAAGGTAAGTTTATTTGCATGCATTTCAATTAATTTTATTAAAATAAAGGCCTCACCACTGCCGGTAATATTCTCGGTGTTGGGGGTCATGGCGGGCCGCGCCCAGAAGAATTTTCCAGGCCCACCCTCCACAACCCCTGACGTCGGAGGACAAGCAAAATTCAGCCCTCCATGTGCAGACCCATCAACAGTATGGAATGATCATTTCAATCGTTCCCACACTTGAGTTACAGGCTGATAATAAAATCACAAATTAAATAGATCGTCACCTCCCACCTGTCGTATATTCCTTGGCTGTGACCCAATACCAAAACCTTTACTTGTTTTTATCGACGGATGTAAACCCTGCAAATCTTGGATTCCCTGTGCCATTTCGATGATACAAGAAAACCCAATCAATCACTGCAGTACCCCCACCCCGCTTTGCATGAAGTCCTAGGGACTTCACAGCCCCGGCCTGGCCTCTCCCTCCCCCCGGAACCCTGACCTGGCCTCTCCCTGCCACCTGAGCCCTGTCTTGGCCTCTCCCTGCCCCTCCGAGCCCAGGCCTGGCCTCTCCCTGCCCCCCGAGCCCAGGCTTGGCTTCTCCCTGCCCCCCGAGCCCAGGCTTGGCCTCTCCCTGCCCCCCGAGCCCTGGCCTGGCCTCTCCCTGCCCCCCGAGCCCTGGCCTGGCCTCTCCCTGCCCCCCGAGCCCTGGCCTGGCCTCTCCTTCTCAGTGTCAGCATCCCCACTTCCCAGCACTAATTTCAGGCTGGGGGACTGTTCCCATGGGTCCCTCGAATGATCAGGCTCCAAATCCAATTTCTGTTCCCACCTGCCAGCCCTGATGTCCCTCCTGGCAGGAGACAATCAATTGAGGCCTGGGAGTTCAAATTATCCTGGGCAACCTGCTGAACTCTCTGTGGGTGACACTTTCCCTCCCATCCCCGCCCCATGATAAAAATCAAACCTAATCATTGGTTGCAGCCTTCTCATTGCAGACCAAGGAAGCAAACAGCAGAACAGAAAGAATGAAAACTGGAGGTCACCCACACACCAAATCTCCAGATATTGCTACACATTTAAAAGCTAAGTCGATGACTGTGTTAAGGAGCATCCCCCCCCTGCACCTTCCCTGCAAGGGATCCCTCAGAGCTACCCAGGAGCTGACATCCCACTTCCCTCTCCCACCATGGTACCTCTTAATAACAGCATTAAATTATGTAGCAGGAGACATCAAGGATGTAATGTCACCAAGGGGAAGGACCAGGGAAAGAACAAATGGATCACACCAGTAACTGGACATGGTTGCAAGTGATATTGGTGTTTCAGCTTCCTCATATTAACTGTGTTAATGTCTTGCTATGTGGTGATGGTGGCTGAGGGGTAAAAGAAAAATTGTATTCATATAGAAGCTTTCACGTCAGGACATCCCAAAGTGCTTTACAACCAAAATACTTATGAAGTGTAGTCACTTGCTGTAATGTAGGGAAATGGGGCAGCCAATTTGCACACAAGTTCCAGTGAACAGCAATGAGATAAATGACCAGATAACCTGTTTCAGGTATTGTTTGAGCGATAAAATTGGTCAGGACACTTGGGAGAACTCCCCTGCTCTTCTTCACATAGTGTCATGGGATCTTCTATGTCCACATGAAGGGGGCAGATGGGACTCGTTTTAATGTCTCATCCGAAAGATGGCACCTGCGATAGTGCAGCACTCCCTCAGTACTACTGGAGCGTCAGCCTGGATTCTGTGCTCAGATCTCTAGAATTTTATGACTGTATGCTTTACTTTCTAGGAACACCGATGAGAAATGACAGAATATTCTTCACACCACAAGTGATCAAGATATGAAATGGTCAACTCAAGGAAAAATGCCCATGAGGTGGGCCAGCTTTCTGTGGGCGAGTGAGGGTCATTTTTGCAAACCAGTGTGAAAGGAACGGGCAGCTCAATCCCACACTAAACATAGAGGACACAGGAACTCCAAGAATCAAGTCTAGATAAGCAAAAGAGAACTTGCCTAACAAAGAACAAGCAATAGGCTTATCAACGTTGGACACAAAGGCTATGAATTCACCACTAAGGGGTTTCAGGAGTTGCCACACTGGTAGGCCACGGTTATATTTATTGCCACATATGGATGACGTAGAAAGTCCTACAAGAGAAGGGGCAGTACTGGACCTAATCTTAGAGAATGAAGCCGGACAAGTGGTAGAAGTTTCAGTGGGGGAGCATTTCGGGGATAGTGACCATAACTCTGTAAGATTTAAGGTAGTTATGGAAAAGGAAAACGATGGACCGGAAATAAAGGTCCTGAATTGGGAGAAGGCAGATTTCAGTATGATAAAACAGGATCTGGCCAAAGTGGACTGGGAGCAGCTACTTGTAGGAATGTCTACATCAGACCAGTAGGAGTCATTCAAAAAGGAAATAGAGAGAATTCAGGACCAACATGTTCCTGTAAATGTGAAGGGTAGGACCAACAGGTCTAGGGAACCCTGGATATCAACGGATATAGAGGATTGGATAAGGAAAAAAAAAGGAGGCTTATGACCGATTCAGAAGGCTGAAAACAGTGGAGGCCCTAGAGAAGTATAGAAAGTGTAGGGGGTACTTAAAAAAGTAATTAGGAGAGCTAAGAGGGGGCATGAGAAAACATTGGCAGGCAAGATAAAGGAAAATCCCAAGGCATTTTATAAGTATATTAAGGGCAAGAGGACAACCAGGGAAAGAGTAGGGCCCATTAGGGACCAAAGTGGCAATCTGTGTGTGGAGCCGGAGGACGTAGGTGAGGTTTTAAATGATTAATTTTCATCTGTGTTCACTGTGGAGAAGGACAATGTAGGTGTAGAGATCAGGGAGGGGGATTGCAATATACTTGAACAAATTAGCATTGAAAGGGAGGAGGTATCAGCGATTTTAGCAGGCTTAAAAGTGGATAAATCTCCAGGCCCAGATGAGATGTATCCCAGGCTGTTATGTGAGGCAAGAGAGGAGATAGCAGGAGCTCTGACACAAATTTTCAAATCCTCTCTGGCTACAGGAGAGGTGCCAGAGGACTGGAGGACAGTGAATGTGGTACCAAGGGTAGCAGGGATAAACTAGGTAATTACAGGGCAGTGAGTCTAACATCAGTGGTTGGGAAACTATTGGAAAAAATTCTGAGGGACAGAATTAATCTCTACTTGGAGAGGCAGGGATTAATCAAGGATAGACAGCATGGCTTTGTCAGGGGGAGATCATGTCTAACAAATTTGATTAACTTTTTCGAGGAGGTGACTAGATGTGTAGATGAGGGTAAAACATGGACTTCAGTAAGGCTTTTGATAAGGTCCAGCATGAGAGATTGGTCAAGAAGGTAAGTACCCATGGGATCCAGGGTAATTTGTCAAACTGGATCCAAAATTGGCTTAGTGGCAGGAGGCAGAGGGTGATGGTCGATGGTTGTTTTTGCGATTAGAAGCCTGTGACCAGTGGTGTACCGCAGGGATCGGTACTGGGACCCTTGCTGTTTGTAGTGTACATTAATGATTTAGACATGAATATAGGAGGTATGATCAGTAAGTTCGCAGATGACACGAAAATTGGTGGTGTCATAAATAGTGAGGAGGAAAGCCTTAGATTACAGGATGATATAGATGGGCTGGTAAGATGGGCAGAGCAGTGGGAAATGGAATTTAATCCTGAGAAGCGTGAGGTGATGCATTTTGGGAGGAATAACAAGGCACGGGAATATAAAATGGATGGTAGGACCCTAGGGAGTACAGAGGGACCTTGGTGTACTTGTCTATAGATCACTGAAGGCAGCAGCACAGGTAGATAAGGTGGTTAGGAAGGCATATGGGATACTTGCCTTTATTAGCCGAGGCATAGAATATAAGAGCAGGGAGGTTATGATGGCGTTGTATAAAACGCTAGTTAGGCCGCAGCTGGGATACTGTGTACAGTTCTGGTCGCCACACTATAGGAAGGATGTGATTGCACTGGAGAGGGTGCAGAGGAGATTCACCTGGGCTGGAGCATTTCAGCTATGAAGAGAGACTGGATAGACTAGGGTTGTTTTCCTTAGAGCAGAGAAGGCTGAGGGAGGACCTGATTGAGGAATACAAAATTTTGACGGGCATAGATAGGGTAGATAGGAAGAAACCTTTTCCCTTTGCGGAGGTGTCAATAATCAGCGGGCATAGATTTAAGGTAAGGGGCAGAAGGTTTAGAGGGGATTTGAGGCAAACTTTTTTCACCCAGAGGGTGATTGGAATCTGGAATGCACTGCCTGAAGAGATGGTAGAGGCAGAAACCCTCACAACATTTAAGAAGTATTTAGATGAGCACTTGAAATGCCATAGCATACAAGGCTACGGGCCAAGTACTGGAAAATGGGATTAGAATAGATAGGTGCTTGATGGCTGGCATGGACAAGATGGGCCAAAGGGCCCGTTTCTGTGCTGTATAACACTATGACTCAAAGGCATAAAGCCTTGTAATTCCTGGAGGAGATCTGACATGCCTCCAAAATGCCTCCTATAGATATTGTAATACATATTACAGGTTAGATTATAATTCCTTGTTTTACCCTCATAAGATGTTGGCTATGGCTCAGTCGTAAGCATTCGCATTGTTGAGTCAGGAGATAATGGGTTCAAGCCCCACTCAAGGGACCTGAGTACATAATATAGGTTGACACTTCAGTGCAGAACTGAGGGACTGTTGGAAGTGTTGTCTTTTGGATGAGACGTTAAACCAAGGTCCTCTCTGCCCTCTCTGGTGGATGCAAAAAAAAATTATTTGACCACTCCAAAGAGAACAGGTGAGTTCTCCCAATGTCCTGGCCAATATTTATTCTTCAATCAATACCACTAAAAACAATTATCTGGTCACTATCATATTGCTGTTTCTGGGAGCTTGCTGTACATAAATTAGCTGCTACATTTCCGAAATTACAAGTGACTATACTTCAAAAATTACTACAAGGCTTTGGAACATCCTGAAGGTGTGAAAACGTTACAGAAATGCAATTTTTTTTTCTTGCTTCCTAATTTAACAGGTTGAAAAACAATCCTTCCTGTAAAAGCAGAGATATCAGACAATAGTATGTGTACTGAATATGGAGCATTTTAGTAATAAAAGAGCTTTTGTTCAACTAGCAACAATGACAATAGAGGCTCATTCCCCCTGTGAGACTGGATATCATGGGCACATGGACTATACCAGCAGACTGGGTCCCTGCTGGCACCCATTCCTGGCATCAAAATAACAGATATCAAATACTGACATCAATGTTATTGTTCTTTTAATAACTGCAGGAGCTTTGACTTGCTATGTCTATCAACTGAACCCTACAATCTAACTGAATGTTTGTGATCACTCCCTGGTGTCCATTACTCTAGATGCAACCATCGCTACTGAATACGCTTCTCAATAATTAGCCTTTAAGCTCCATCTGGGGAGGGAAGATAAACAATTACAAGCAGGCTTTTCAAGCTGTTCTCCTATAAGACAGAAAAATGGTTTATTTGCTACTTTAAATAGTTTCCTCACTGAATGATAAACACATTTTAAAAATTTAACACCATCACCCATCACTAACTTAAACATGTCATCAATTGTGCTTTCATTAAAATGTTTAAATCTGTACACAATTTGAATCCAATTATCAGTGGATGTGTAAATTCTGGTAAACATTTAACAGAATTTGCAATCCAGGAGTATCACCAACTATTATCTATGGGTGAAAGGGTTAATTTTGTTAAAACTATTGGGGAATTCTTTCATATAGTGCCTTGAACAACTTCTGTATGGATTTCTTGTGTCCTTATGAAGACCCAGCAATGAGAGACAAGGAGTAAAGGACATGAGTTCCAGCTGAAGTTGTCCATCTGTAATCCTATTTGCCCCAGAAGTACATTACCCGAAGAAAGACCGTGCCGTTCAGCACATGCTCCAGGGGTGAATATCGGAGTCAGTCTTCCAGTCCTCAGCTGAAAATGTTTGTGTGGTGGATGATTGAACCATCAAAACACTTCATCCTCAACAGGAGATACATTATTTTTTTTTGTTTAAATATTCTCTTCCTTGTCCCTCAACACTTATATAACATGGGGTGTATAACATTGGACTGGGTTTTATTCCATTAGATGGTTTAAAGACACTATATGAAAATGTTAGTATGTGGTCAGATCGAGATTAAAGCTAAATGATGCACTACAGGATTGGATTTGGGCTCTGAGCTTCCCCTCAAGCCCAAATCAATTACAAACTATTATCCATCTCTTCCTCACCGTTTCTTTATTCACTCCATTTTCAAGTTTACAACGCAAACCACTTCTTCGTACATTGAGCTGCAGCTTTCAGAGTGCGTATCCAACCCATAAGCACGATTACCTTTAAATTTTTAAGTAATAATTTATGCAGCAAACTATTGATGATATTTCCCTTCATGGTGATCTGGTAGCTCAGGTGACTACATGTACACTTCCCAGGGTTGAGATTAAGACCTGGGCTCGAACCCAATGACCACTCCCAACACAGTCCATGATGGGAGTGAGTGAAGCAACTCATCCAGTCCATCATATTCAAATTCTGTTCACTGCAATTCATTCAGTCAATGATAGCATTGATGGGGAAGGTCATGACCATCCTCCCATCTGAAGGAAGGTGTGTGATTACCATCAACCCAACAGGGGAAAGAAAAACTCGGACAAACCTAGGGTTGCCAACCTTCCTGAAGTCTCCAGGAATTCAAGATTAATTTCCTGGAAGTTGCTGTGAGCATTCTGGGAGAAACATTTAGGGGCGGGGAGGTTGGTTATGAAAAAGTGTTTCTTTTTATTTCCATTTAAAAATATTGGAGATGGGGATAAAAGGCTGTTTGGCTGAATGGAGGTAGAAGGTCATGTGAAAAATCTGCCATGAGTAGGTCCACCTCGAGTTGGCAATCCCAGATAAAACTAAGGTCCTCAAAAATAAAAGTCCTCTTTCAATTGCTGCTCTGCACAAAGAGGCTCATTGAAAGCTGAATTCAGACAAAATATTGGACAATGCTCTCTATATCAGGACTGCAGTTGGGCAACATTTCTGTCAGTCAGTCAGTCAATCAACAACTGTCTAGGACCGAAGCATGCAGTAGCATATCGGCCAGAAATTCATCATGTTTCATGAAAAATATCGATTTCCCTCCTCCCCTCTGGCTTCAGTGCATCATTTAACAAACAAATGTTACAAATGGGATTATAGGCAAATAGGACTAGGAATCATGCTAAATTAGACACCATCACCACTTCCTGTTAGATTAAAGGTCAACACAGACTAAATGACATTACCCGCACTACCCTCCATGTGCCATTCTGGTGCTGGAGTAACAGCAGACATCCCTGTGTAAGCGTAAATAAAGTCATTAACAAGCCCGTATCTTGTTGTACATCATTAGGTCTCCTAGCTTGGGGGAGAAGAAATGTTAATGAACACAACCAGCCCAGTCAACCCTGCAAAGACTCCTCAGTAACATCTAGGGACTTGTTCCAAATTGGGAGAGCTGTCCCACAGACAAGGCAAGCAACAGTTTGACAGAGAGTCATACTCACAGAATCACACATTTCAGCTAACGCCATAGACTCCTCCATCACCATACCTGCCTATGTCCTCTCCCATTGGGAGAGGACCCACCAGAGGCAGTGCAGAGTGATATACAGTCAGAAGGGAGTGGCCCTGGGAGTCCTCAATATTTAGTCTCATGGCATCAGGTCAAACATGGGCAAAGAAACGTCCTGCTGATTACCATGTACTGCCTTCCCTCAGCTGATGGAATCAGTACTCTTCCATGTTGAACACAACTTTTGAAGAATCACAGAGTAGCAAGGGCACACAATGCACTCTGGCTGGGGGACTTCAATGTCTATCGCCAAGAGTGGCTTGGTAACACCACTACTGACGGAGCTGCCGAGACCTCAAGGACATATCCACTAGAGTGGGACTACGGCAGGTGGTGAGAAAACCAACAAGAGGGAAATACGTACTTGATATTGTCCTCACCAACCACCTATCACAGATGCATCTGTCCATGACAGTATTGGTAGGAGTGACCACCGCACAGTCCTTGAGCAAAATCCTATCTTGAAACTGAGGACATGCTCTATCGTGTTGTGTGACACTACCACCATGTTAAATGGGATAGATACAGAACAGATTTGTGCAGAAGACTTGTGCTCCTTGGCGGCACAGTGGCGCAGTGGTTAGCACCGCAGCCTCACAGCTCCAGGGACCTGGGTTCGATTCCGGGTACTGCCTGTGTGGAGTTTGCAAGTTCTCCCTGTGTCTGCGTGGGTTTTCTCCGGGTGCTCCGGTTTCCTCCCACAAGCCAAAAGACTTGCAGATTGATAGGTAAATTGGCCATTATAAATTGTCACTAGCATAGGTAGGTGGTAGGGAAATATAGGGACAGGTGGGGATGTTTGGTAGGAATATGGGATTAGTGTAGGATTAGTATAAATGGGTGGTTGATGTTCGGCACAGACTCGGTGGGCCGAAGGGCTTGTTTCAGTGCTGTATCTCTAATCAATAGTCAACTAGCTGCACCTCAAGCCAAGTTGTTCCAGTACAGCTACAATTCTGATCCGGCCAATCACCACCCTATCAGTCTACTCTTAACCATCAGCAAAGTGATGGAAGGTGTCTGACAATATTTTCAAACCACACTTACGCAGCAACAACTTGTTCACCGAAGCTCATTTTGGGTTCTGCCCGGATCACTCGGCTCCAGACCTCATTACAACCTTGGTCCAAGCGTAGACAAGAGAGCTGAATTCCAGAGAGGAAGTGAGAGTTACTGCCTTTGACATCAAGGCAGCATTTGACTGAGTGTGGAATCAAGGAGCCCCAGCAAAATTGAACTCAATGGGAATCGGGGGAAAACTCTCCAGTAGCTGGAGTCATGCCTAGCACAAAGGAAGATGGCTGTGGTTGTTGGAGGATAATTATCTCAGCCCCAGGTCATCACTGCAGGAGTGCCTCAGGGCAGTGTCCTAGACCCAACCATCTTCAGCTACTTCATCAATGACCACCCCTCCAAAGAAAGGTCTAAAGTGAGGATATTCACTGACGATTGCAGTGTTCAGTCCCATTCATAACTCCTCAGATAACGAAGCAGTCCATGCCCACATGCAGGAACAGCTGAACAACATTTAGGCTTGGATTGATAAGAGGCAAGTAACATTCACACCACACAAGTGTCAGGCAATGATGATCTCTAATAAGAGAGAACCTAACCATTGCCCTTTGACGTTCAGTGGTAGTAACATCACTGAATCTCCCACCAACATCCTGGGAGGGTCACTGACCAGAAACTTAACTCGACATCTTTGAAACCTGTTACACATCCTACAGAAATAAGTTGCTAATTCAAATAACTTTTTTCTTTATTCATTGATGGAATGTAGGAGCAACTGGCAAGGTAGCATTTATTGCTCATCACTAATTGCCCTTGAAAAAGTGTTGGTGAGCCACTTTCTTGAACTGCTGCAGTCCATGTGCTGAAGATACTCCACAGTGCTGTTAGGAAGGGAGTCCCAGGATTTTGGCCCAGCGACAGTGAAGGAATGGCGATATAGTTCCAAGCCAGGATGGTGTGTGATTGGAGGGAACTGAAAGGTGGTGGTGTTCTCAAGCATTTGCTGCTCTTGTCCTCCTAGGTGGAGAGGTCACAGGTTTGGAGGGGGCTGTCAAAGGAAACTTGGCGAGTTGCTGCAGTGCATCTTTTAGCTGGCACACACTGCTGCAACAGTGCGCCAGTGGTGGAGGGAGTGAGTGTTTAAGGTGGTAGATGGGGCCCCAATCAAGCGGGCTGCTTTGTCCTGGATGGTGTCGAGCTTCTCGAGTGTTGTTGGACCTGCACCCATCCAGGCAAGTGGACAGTATTCCATCACACTCCTGACTTGTGCCTTGTAGATGGTGGACAGGCTTTGGGGAGTCAGGAGGTTTCTAAGCAAATCATTTGAGATCATGTAAAAATGATTACTTTAGATATGGCAGTCAAGAACTAGTTGGACAAATAAAAGTTTTACTATTCCGCAAGTCTGGATGCCATCAGAAGCTCTTCCGAAGGGTTTCCTGTTGCTAAAGGAGTTTGATAAGTTGCAGCTGGAATCAGCTGTTAGTGAACCCAGTGATAGGCATTGATGGGAGAAAAGATTTCCAATAGAACAAAATAACAACCCAACAGTTACCCTGGAACCAAAAGGCAGGAAGATGTAGATGCTTGGACCCTGCACTGCCAGTCTAAGTGTGACAGAGCTCTTGCCCACCCTCACCCCTAGGTTGAAGACCCATACCAATTCCCAGTGATGGGCGCATTTACATAGTTGTGGTGGTATATAGGAGCCTCTAAGAGATCATCAGCAGCTGCTCCTCCTTAGAAGGTCAGGGTAGAGTCCTCATGAGACCCAAATGTGCAAAGAATAAATAATTTTTTGAAAGTCTAGACAAGGTAATTGATCCCTCCCAGGATCAGTGACTTTATTCGACTAAAGGTTGGGGACTTTCATGCAGGTCTCAAACAAAGATGTAGCGGGGGCTTAAAGGGACCAACTCCTCCTGATATGCCTCCTGGATGTAGTCTCTCTCACTCTCCCAGACCTTCCAAACCCACGACTTCTACCACCTAGAAGGACAAGGGCAGCAGCTGCATGGGAACACCACCACCTGCAAGTTCCCCTCCAAATCACACACCATCCTGACTTGGAACTATATCCCGTTCCTTCACTGTCGCTGGGTCAAAATCCTGGAACTCCCTTCCTAATAGCACTGTGGGTGTACCTTCCCCACATGGACTGCAGCGGTTCAAGGAAGCAGCTCACCACCACCTTCTCAAGGGCAATTAGGGATGGGAAATAAATGCTGGCCTTTTCAGTGACACCCACATCCCAGGAACAAATAAAATAAAAGAAATGGGACCTATGCAACCCCTGGAATTTCAGGGGCATGGTTTTTCAAATCAGCATTGTTAGCACCAAAACTCAAGGTTTTCCTGGATGTTATGGATTAAAATCTTTGCTAACAAGACATTCCTCAAAAGTCAAAAGCATCAAATGGAAACTGAGAGTTGAGAATAGTTGTCTCTGGCCTCTCATCTCCACTAGCGCTATGGGAGTGGCATAGAGCTTTGGTTAGCGCTGAAATCCAGTAATCACCAAACTGTGTTTTGCTTGGTCAATATGGAATGATCAGGATCACAGTTGCCATCTCTGATCAGATTTTGGGAACAAATCCTGAGAAATAAATAAAGAGGGGGAAATAGATAGTGCAATCTCACAAGGAATTGATGGATTATCAATCATCCAGGATGACAGATCTCACCTGCGATAGTACAGTAAGATATATTTCACAGAACTACTTGGAGAGCGAGAGATCATAAATGATCAGCCATTTTGTCCCAGCCCTGGTCAATCCTGATTCTTCAAATCTGTGCAGTTTGGATGACACCAATGTTAAAACTGCATGACCTGTTAATTGTATATCGATTGTGTTTAATTATATGCAGGTGGAGGGATTAATTGGGGTTTCACTAGAGCAGATATGAAGAGACACTTACTGAAACCGTGATGTGGTTGAGTTAGGAGATGTATGCTTGTAATGTTTCACTTTGTAAATAAATAGAAGACTGAGTAAAGATTGGCTCCAATATCATCCTTCACTAACTGGCTTTCCAGAATCTGCACAGGAAACATTTACATAGTTTCATCTGAGTACTGTCGATTGCCAAAGGTCCATTCCTGAAGAACAATGTTAAGCACACTTACCCTTACAACAAGATTGTTATGTCCTAACTGGATTGTGGTTGGGTCCAAATGCTTTGGGTCGAGATTCCCAGACAATGGATGTGCCAGTTACTGAATGCAGTGTAATTATAATGATTTTAAAAATATCAAGCACTTGTTTGGCGTCTTGTTTAAGGTGATTGCTGCCTTCTAATTCTATCTAAATTTCCTAGGACAGCAGAAAAATAACTCCAACAGCCTCCTGAAGTGTTCCATATGTCACCATTTCAACTCCAGAACTTACTCTTGCCTGAAATCTGCATTCTTTGGTGATGATGGAGCATTCATGCCACACGGTTAATAACTGATCTTCTGTGAGCAGGTGCAAACGACTGATATGGCAACTGATATTGTTACTTAATCGCATCAAAGTAGAAGTAAATGCAAGCAATATATCACTCTGTAAATTCAGAAACCTAACTTTGTGAAGAAGGCGCAGGTTGCAATTTTAACTGTGGACAGGTGTCGGTCAGGTGCATTTGTGGTAGAGTTGGAAACCCACCCACTGCCCCAGAATTTGTAATTCCCAGGCCTCCTTTAAATCCCATGGCTGTGTCCCCTTCCAATTTATGCAGGAAATCATAGAAACATAGGAAGATAGGAACAGGAGTAGGCCATTCAGCCCCTCGAGCCTGTCCCGCCATTCAATGAGATCATGGCTGATCTGCGGCCTAACTCCATATCCTTTGGCCCATATCCCTTAACATCTTTGCTTAACAAAAATCTATCTCAGAGTTAAAATTAACAACTGTTCTAGCTTCAACTGCTGTTTGTGGGAGAGAGTTCCAAACCTCTACCAGCCTTTGCATGAAGAAGTGCTTCCTAACATCTCTCCTGAATGGACTGGTCCTAATGTTTAGACTATGCCCCCTAGTTTTAGACTCTCCAACCAGTGGAAATAGTTTATCTTTATCTAGCCTGTCTTTTCCTGTTAATATCTTGAAGACTTCGATCAGATCACCCCTTAACCTTCTAAATTCTGGCGAAAACAGGCCTAATTTGTGTAATAATCGTTGGGAAATAGCAAAAAAAAAAGAAAATCGCAAATAAAACAAACGATCTTGTTATTTATTTCATTGTGGTTTGTGGGACCTTGCTGTGCACACAGGCTGGCTGCTGCTGTTTCTTACATTACAACAGTGACTACAAGTCAGAAATACTTCAATGGCTGTGAGCAGCTTTGGGACCTCCCAAGGACGTGAAAGGGGTCGTATAAATGCAAGTTCTTCTTTAGCTACTGAGCACAGGAACAACAAAAACGTGTTGAGTGGGAGAGCTCACATGTCCTGAAAAGAGACACGCTTTCCCCACTGAATGGTTTCCTTTGGCCCTTCCCTTTGTCAAAGGACTAACAGCATATCTAGTTCCGAAGAAGGGTCACTGACCCGAAAGGTTAACTCTGCTTCTCTTTCCACAGATGCTGCCAGACCTGCTGAGTGGTTCCAGCATTTCTTGTTTTTATTTCAGATTTCCAGCATCCGCAGTATTTTGCTTTTACTAACAGCATATCACCTTGAACAAACAGCCCTATTACCTGAGAACTAATGACAACTGAGCAGTGTTGTGCAAACTGATAAACTTCACCAAGAGTTTTAGCAAAATTAATCATCAGTAATTAATGGACAGAAGCAACTTTCGGCATAATCAGTACAATTACTTTGGGCGAACCTCCTGGTAAAATCTGAATGGATCTATAATGCCTTTAACATCTCTTTCATCACAATGTTTCAGTTCCTGTACCATTTTCCAGGCGGAGGGAAGCGGTGGCTGTTAACTGTCGGATGTTTGCAGTCACAGCAGTTCTGAGCTTTCAGACTGCTTTGCTAGGAGGTTTTATAACAGTAGCCCAGGGTGACTCATCATCTGATGTTCCTTGTGATCAAAATGCCCAGCTCTGCTCTGAGAAGAACTATGGGGAGTCTATGACTAATGGTGGTGGGATGTTGAAACATTGCATCACCTCACCACCGAGACCTTTCACTGACCTTTGTTCGCACTGGAATTCTCCCAGTGACTGCAGGAAGAACAGGGTTGGCATAATGATTTGCTCTTACGAAAGCCCTCTTCAAAGTGGTCAATAATGACAAAAGTAAGTGATCACTAGCAAGTTCCGAGTGCAACCGATCTGATCTCACTTGGAGAGAGGGCAGGGCAATTGACTAAGATACTTGACAACTGATCGTAGGCTACACCTGACTCACTGAAAACAGACTCATTCCACTTAAGAGATAATCACAATACTTTATGTTTAGGTATAATTGCCAGAATGAGAGAGAGAGGGGCCCTCAGCACTTGGGAAACAACTAGATGATACGTAGAAAGTTTACCATTTGAGGGCAGCAGTAATCAGTTGAATCTTTCTTTATTTTTCACATCTACAAGTGGCAAGTGTGTGAAAGGAGACACTTATGTTCCAATTTCGCACTGCTGCAGTTGGCCTTGCAACTGGAGGAGATCAGAAACTCAGGCAACCTGGCACATGGATTTTTAATCATGTCAATGAGTGGTCGGGGAATTGTGTGTACAGCATTTCCCCGAGATTCTGATATGCAGCCAATGTGCCTGACTGCGGCACTTAATTGAGAATAACTGTGTGAGATTTTAACTGTCTCTTTTCAATGGCTATTAAAAGTTCAATGTATAATTACAGCGCCGCAACAGAAGGGCAAAGTGTCAGACACCATTTATTGCTGTGAAACTAGGTGGAAAAATTATATCTGCTAGCTTTTGAACTTGGAAAATCCTAAATGAGAAGGTACCATTTAACTTTTTCACTGGCACATACTCTCAATTAGTTTTAACTTTGGGTGACATCAACCAACTTTGCCCCCTTCAGCCTTTGTGAATACAACAGATGAAAAGCCTAATAGGAAATCAAACAGATTGCAAAAATGATTATTAAAAGATAACATGAATTTAAGCACTCTGTAAAATCCTGCAAATTAAGGGGAGGATTTGACGAGCCTCAGCTAGTGAGGACCAACCTTTCCTACTGAGAGGGCAGGCCAGAAATTCTGATCTACTGCCCAGGAATGAGCAGAGTCATGAGCAGTACACACCCAAGTTCCTGTTAGATGGTCATGGCAGGTATAGGGCTCTACTCGAAGTGGGCACCAAGACAATTCTCTCTCATGTCTCCAACTGTCCACTACATCCTCCAACACCTCAACATTAAAATTCTCTTCCTTGTGCTTATATCCCTTTATGATCGTTACCTCCCATTCTCTGCCATACAACCCTCCAAGGGCTCGGTTTTCCTGCAACTTTGGCCTCCTGTTCATTCTCCACTCCCTTCACACTGCATTAAGAGCCATGCCTTCAGCTATCTAGGCCCCATGCTTTCCAATCTCCTTCTTAATTCTCTCTGCCTCCCTTTCATCTTTTAAGGCCCTTCTTAAAACCCATCTCTTTCACAAAGCTTTCAATCATCCCTTCTCATTGTCTCGGTGTTCATTTTTGTCTCATTACTCTTCTGTGAAGTATCCTGAGAGATTTTTCTATGTTAAAGGGACTGTACAAATCCAAGTTGTTGTCCATAATAGTCAAATTCCTGAGTGGCTAAATAAATATCAACCTACAGTAAGGTTCTCCTTTACTAAACAGATGTACCATTCAGAGATAACTTCTCAACAACACAACTCTGAAAGCATCTGCATAACAATAATTAAAATAGATTATATCAAACATGCTCTTACATTTGTCAAAACATTAAAGAGACTCTTATGAGGATCATTGATTAGATCTTAGACCAACATTTCCTTCAGGATTTATAAAACATTTTTAAATGGCTCTAAGATACTGAAGAGTTGGAGATGGGATTGTGATGAAACCCTTCTCTCAGTCTGTACCTAGCTCGCAATACAATCCAGTATATCCCATTGGACACCAGCATTGGTTCTTCTCACAAGTCCCACCGTTCATGCATGGGTTCCCCTGCAGACACGTGTCCCGGAAGGTTTCACAGTTCTCGCCTAGAATCAGAGTAGAGTTGAAAGTAAACACCAGTTCTCACACATTAATCAGGATAAAACAAACACAGATCAACAATTGAAGGAGAAAGGGGCAATATCTGCCTCTGAATGTTAGGTTTTATGAGAAAAGGGCAACAATAACCTGGTGAATAAGACGAATAGAAAGCAGCAGCAATGGGTCTTTTAACCCTGATAATAACTGCAAGGCAGGAGGGGAGCTGATGTGAAGTGGGGTGGGGAGGGGTAGTGGTGGTGGTGGAGGAGGATTTGAGGCTGGGAATACCTGGAAACATGGGTTTCCCGCATGTCCTACTGAATTTAATGGCAGGCCCCATCTTGAATTATTTCAACAAGTTTCCCAGCTGCAGCTTGGCAGTTCATCTGTCTGTCAGGTAGGTTAGCAGAGGTGGGTGCAGGGGAGGCAGCCAGGGAGAGGAGTTGAACTAAGTCAGACATGAGGAGGGGAATGGGGGTGTCGGCCAATCACAGGTGTCCAATCGCACGGAGGTAAGCTTGCTGGGCGGGAGGAAAACACTCCTGTTCCTCCTGGCCCACAAGCAGTGCTGGAAAGGCACTTATCTGATGGATCCAGCCTGTCACACCTCTCTTCAGCTGCCAGGTTTCTACCAAAGCCCAGGAAACATGGCCCACAGGCATTAAAACTAAAAGTAAGTTAAATTGGAGGTATGCAGCCTCCTTACATTATTACATTGACCAACCTGCCTCCTGAGAGTGGGTTTGTGGCCCGCCCTGCCCCCGGCTTCCCATAAAACCAGAAGTAGGCAGGTTGGGATTCATTTATTTAACTCCTGCCCTCCTTGGGGATTAAATAATACCCTTTGTTGCTGCCAATGTGGTTTTAACATACGTTATTCATTGCAGCAGTTCTGTCAGTTGGCTTGAAGGATTGTCTTTCACTATAATACAAATCCAAAATCTTAAACTTTTCCTTTTAGATACATAGAGTGATACAGCACTGAAACAGGCCCTTCGGCCCACCAAGTCTGTGCCGACCATCAACCACCCACTTATACTAATCCTACATTAATCCCAAATTCCCTATCACATCCCCATCTTCCTTCAATTCTCCTACTTACGCCTTGGGCAATTTACCATGGCCAATTTACCTATCAACCTGCAAGTCTTTGGCTGTGGGAGGAAACCGGAGCACCCGGCCGAAACCCATGCAGTCACAGGGAGAACTTGCAAACTCCGCACAGGCAGTACCCAGAACCAAACCCGGGTCCTGGAGCTGTGAGGCTGCAGTGCTAACCACTGCACCACTGTGCCGCCCTAAATATTTTATACTGATATATTCTTATTTCCTCAGAGACTAATGTTTCATATCCTAGATTTATTGAGAAATGCGTTAAACAATATGGTATTTGCACATTTTGTAAATTTTGCCTCTGTAAATAAATAAAAATCTGCATTAATAGCTTTTATTTAAGTTTCCTAGATCATAAAATTGTAGAAATAATGAACATATCCAAATTATAAAATCATGTCAGTCCAGGTTAGAAAAGTAATTGTTACAGATAGAACAATTTTTGTCATGATCTGTTTTTGATTACCATTTATTTGTCTGGACAGTTTCTTTAAATGATTAAATGATAAATAAAATTTACAACCAAGATTTTTGAAACATTTTAAATTAATTTAATTAAAAAAACAAATCAAATGGATAGTCTGATGGATAATTTTACAATGAAGCTCAGATACTTTTAGTATTTAATTAAGGGGGGGCTGTCCTTTTTAGAATTCGAGGTTATGCTCTGTGACTATGTTTTCCAATGTAATATCTCAATGTCATCAGAATGTTATGGGACAACACTAATTGCGTCATGAAAATGTAACTCCATCACAAACACTGCATTGATTGCTTGCACGCCTTTAAATTACGCTTTATTCCTTCCTAAAATGGTAACATTCCCCGAGCCGAATTACTTAACATCAGACAGTCCAGATCAGTAGCAGTGACACCCACCAAAACCCAAAGTGTCACTCTGCTGCAGACTTTCCTGTGGACAGGGATCAAACCTCATTAGAACAGTGCACCAGACTGAGCTGAACTTAAACATTTCCCACAGTACCCTTCCTTTCGGTCTTTCCCAAGGGAGATCATAAATAAAGCCTATTTGTGCTAAATTGCAGTTGTTTTGAGGCAATAAATAGGAATTGACTGTCCAACTAATTTCATATAGAGATTTTATAATAAATAGAATTCCATACAGCCTCCTGCTCAGAAATGGACCATTGGCCCAACTGGTCTATTTATACTCCACATGAACCTCTTGCCACTCCTCTTCATCTAACCCTAGATCCTTCTAATCTTTTATCCCTTGTGTGCTAACTAATTTCCCCTTAAATGCATCAATACTATTCACCTCAACTACTCCCTGTGGTCGTGAGTTCCACATCCTAATCACTCTTGGGATAAAGAGGTTTCTCCTGAATATGTTATTGGATTTACTGGTGACTATCTTAAAATTACAATACACTGAAGACAGCCCCAGCCACTAGTTTTGGTCTCACCACACAAGTGGGAATATTCTCTCTATGTTTACCTTCATCAAGCCCCTTAATATTTTTTTTTTTTAAAGAGCTCTATTAGGTCACCCCTCAGCCTTCTGTTTTCTAGAGAAGGGAGCCCCAGCCTGTTCAGCCTTTCCCAATAAGCATATCCTCGCCGTCCTGGTATCATTCTTGTGAATCTTTTTAGCACCTTCTCAAGTGCCAGTATATTCTTTTTTTTATAACATGGAGAACAGAACCCCGTGTGGTCTAACCAAGGCTCTGTAGAAGTTAAACATAACTTCTCTGCTTTTCAATTCTCTCTCTCTGGAAATGAAGCCCAGTGCTTGTTCTGCTTCTTTTTTTTTAATGGCCTTAATAAACTGTCTAGTTACTTCTAGTGATTTCTATGTCTGTACTCCTAGATTCCATTGCTGCTCTATCCCATTTCCTCTTATCAAAGGAATATATGGCTGCCTTATTCTCCCTATCAAAATATAATACCTCACACTTATCTATTAGAAATTTGCCAATTAACCCCCCATTCTGAAAATTTATTATTGTCCTCCTGTATTTTGTCACTGTCTCCCTCAGTATTAACTATTAATCTCACCACTGTGGCATTGTCTGCACATTTTGAAATTGTACTTCCAATTCGAGTCCAAATCATTTATGTAAATGGTGAACTACAGTGGCTCCAACAGCGAACCTTGTGGAGGAACACTTCCTATCTTTTCCCAGTCTGAGCAGTTATCCTTAATCCCTACTCTCTCGTTTCTGTTCTGTAGGCAGCTTGCTATCCATTTTGCTACTTGTCTCCTGACACCACATGCTCTGACCTTGGCCATAAGTCTATGCAGTACTTTATCGAAGACCTTTTGAAAATCCAAACAAATTACATCTACTACATTACCCTCGTCTACTCTTTCTGTTACTTCTAGAACTATATAAAAAAAAGACGCGCTTAGTTCAAGTCAGATGGGATTGATCTGGACCCAGGGTGCTGAGGTCAAGGGCAATGTACAGGCTTAATCAGTCATCAAGGTCCCTGCATTTCTGGAAAAATAAGAATTGTGACTTTAACTGGGTAGACAATTGTCACTAGAGTCAGAATTTTAGCTCTGGTGTTACCAATAGCACAAGAGATGGACGATTTCCTCTATGGTGGCATCAAAATTACAAATCTGCCGATAAATGGGTTAATATTTTAATACAAAAATGCAATAGAAAATCGGGCCTGCACCTTCCAATATTACTTTACTCCAAACTGTCAAACTAATGTCAACCTGAGTAACTTTAAACCAGCTTTCATTAATTCCGATGCTACTTCCCACTGACACAAGAGCGGAATAAGACACAAGGCAGCTCATTTTTCCTGCAGACTCACCCTGATACTCATTTGTACAGATGCACTGATATTCATACTCTCCAGTTACTATACACCTTCCACCATGCAGGCAAGGCACACGGTCACACGGTGAGCTGTCGTAACACTGATCGACATTCAGGCTGTCTGTAAAGGTATAGGAGAGATCCACTTTTTTCCCATTAATGGACACCTGGTTAATGGAGAGAGATAGAATTACACAGAATGTAAAGCACAGAAATAGGCTACTTGGCCCAACCAGTTAATTCTCCACGTGAGCTCCCTCCTGTCTTTCATCATCTAACTCTATCAATATAACCCCATATTCCATTCTTCCATAAATGCTTATCTAGCCTCCCCTTAAATGCACCTATACTATTCGACATCCTGTGGAGTTCCGCATTCTCACCACTCTTTGGGTAAAGGGGTTTCTTCTGAATTCCCTATTGGAATTTTTGGTGTCTATCTTACATTAATGGCCTCTCGTTTTGCTTTTCCCCACAAGTGGAAACACTCTCTCAATGTCAACTCTGTCAAAACTTTTCATAATTTTAAAGGCCTCTGTTAGGTCCCCTTCAGAGCCTTCTCTTTTCAAGAGAGCGACTTAGCCTGTTCATCCTTTCCTGCTACTCCAAGTGTGGTGTAAACAAGGTTTGATACAAGTTTAACATAACTTCTTTTCTTCTCAATCCTATCTCTCTAGAAATAAACCTGAGTGCTTGGTTTGCTTTTTTTATGTGCTTATTAAACTGTGTCACTACTGTTGTATAATTGTACTCCCAGATCCCTCTTCTCCTCTACCCCATTTAGATTCTTACTTTCCAAGTGATATGTAACCTCCTTATATTTCTGACCAAAAATGTAATACTTCACATTTATCTGTGTTGAAATTAATTTACCAATTATATGTCCAATCTGCAAGCTTTTAATGTCTTCTTGTAATTTGTTGCAGTCCTCCTCAATGTTGACTAGCCCTCGTAATTTGGTGTTACCCGCAAATTTAGAAATTGTATTTTTGATTCCAACATCTAAATTATTAATATGAATTGTGAATAGTGGGCCCATTTTGCACCTTCTGTCACTCTGAATAGTTACCCTTTACCCCTGCCTCTCTATTTTCTGTCTTTCAGCCAATTGGCTATCCATTCTATTAACTGTCCCTTGACCTCATTCATTAGTTTATTCTGTGGTAACCTATTGACAGCCTTTTGAAAATCTAGATAAATTGCATCCACTGCAAGACCCTCGTGTACACTCTCTTTTACCTCTTCAAAATCCATGTAGACTATTTATGATGATATTTTTGGTGCAAGATGAGATGTGTAAGCTCAATGAAGTGTATGTATTAAAATAAAGTGACATCAATCTAAATGTTAAGAAAGGGGAGTATCAGTTATCACTCAAACTAAGACTAGAAAGGGATTGAATATATGGGGAGGAAGAGAGTCCAGATCTGCTTTCAATCAAATAGCAGGTGGTCCAGCTTTCGACCCTGAATCATTTTATTTTTTTCCAAATGGACCAAACAAATAAAGCTGGTTTTATTCAACTGAGGAATAATGTTTGATTTGAACCATATGGAGAGCAGCAAGCTCTACAACACTTACGCTCAGAGTTGGTTGGACATGAACTTGTGCCTACAATTTCCCACCACACAGTTTCATTCCTTTGTGTGGCACTGGCAATCCTATTTGCATAAAATTCCATTGAGTGCTATTTTAACACAGTCCTTCACACTTGTTTAAAATAAACCCATTCATTTAATCAGTGCACAACAGAATTTTACACAAATGGATTACTTTGTGCAGCACCAGAGGAAATTAAATCCAAAGGCAAGTTCCTGATCCAGGCCAGGTCGTTCGCCGGGCAGGGTGTTTTACTGGGGGGTTGGCGGTTAGGGTCAGTGGGGAGAGGAGAGTTGCAGAATAGATCAAGGCAGGCTGCTCTCAATGACCACTTACAGATTGATTATAGAGTGTGATAGAGAGGAGCCTGGGAGCGGTGGGCAAGTCCCTCCCATCTTCAGTCCATGGAATGGTGCTAAGCACACAGGAGAAAGTACACAACACAGATGTGTGATAATAAAAGGGCTCTCCTCCATCAATGGTAGAAATTGGCCTTGAGCTGTCCTTACTCCAGAGACTCACCTCAGCAATACAGCCATCAATCCCATCTGAGACATTTACTGCTTTGGGGAGAACTTCCGATCTAGGCACACCACCAAGGTACATAGGGCTTCGAAGATTAAGACCTTGGCTTTTGCCGGGAGAGACATTTCTGACCTCTTTCTCGCTATCAATAGTCAGCAAGCCGTCCCTGTTGTGCCGGTGTGCTTTCAATTTGTGCCATTTGTTGAGAGCCACTGGTTTTGCGCTCTGCAGAACAGCTAGTCCTGTGAAAATCCCAAGTGGGGTGAGATTGAGTAAGTGAACACAAGAATACATGCACTATATCAATGATATAAACGTTCCCTTCATAAAGAGCTGCAAACATAAAAAGCTGTTTTGTTCAGGAATTCAAGGGTCGGCTGAACAGTCACTTGACTGAGTTCTTTACTCCCAGTCAACAGGCTACTACACTGAGGTGCTCTGTAAAATATCTGAGGCTGAATGTTGAGGCTGTGTTACGGACATGGTTTACTAATACACAGTTGTTTTTCCCTTTAAATATTTGCGGTCATCGAGGTGAGGGGATTTGTCCTGGAAATGGAACATTTCCCATTCAGACACTCAGTGGCAGCACTAAGCAGTCTCAGGCTTGGATGAGCACAGTCTTCACCTCTGAAGAGGCCCCTTTACTGCACTAACAGCCAACGTGGGCACATGTACCCCCAAAATTCCTCCGGAAGTGTAGCAGAGCTGGACTCCCACACGGCAACAGCCAAAGTGCAGGGATGAGGTTATTTCCACAGCTCGGGTGGGTGGCAAACACCTGATTGGGCAGATCAAAGACACCCGCCTGTTGTGCTGGTGCCGTCACAGCAGCACACCCACCAGAGCCTCTTGAGAAATGGGAAGGGCTGAAGAACATGGTTACTTAGATTTGGAATGCTCCAAAGGGAGCAACATGCCAACATTTTGAAGGAAAGTAACTCCTCTGTTTATTTCAGGCACTGTAGGGTCCTTCCTAAGGCCTAATGTAGGACCAGTTCTCAATTGGCATGAGCCCCACTGGACCTCTGGGAAGGAATACTGACAGGAATCCTCAAGGCTCCCCCCCCTCCCCCCCCCCCCCCCCACCCAGACTCTCTTCTAGAAGAAGGGGAGCAGTTAGAAAAGACATCATCTCCCCCCAACACCCCCAAACTGGAATTTGGGATGAAGTGGAAATGGGGTGGAAGGAAGGCAGATCCTGGCTCCATTGCCAACCCCTCCCCCACCATGGGAGAACTCATCTTTCTGCACTTCCCCAAAAGCAGGGATTTCAGCTCCACAGGTGGTAATGTTCACTGCACCATAGGGCGGCAATCCGACAAAGGCTTTCATCTCATGGAGATAGGGAAAGTTCTACAAAGGGAAGCCGATCCTCCATGCCAGATTAACTCTGCTGATGAATGGTACTCCCATTGTTCTTCCTGCTGCCAGGTTCCATTCTGGTATCCTGCAATAGCTTCTTTTTTCAAGGCCACAGCTGCTTGGGGACTCAATGGATCCAACGGGCGAGGATCACAAACATGCAACTCCTACCCCCCACTCCCTCAGAAAAAGCGTACAATGCTTAAAGCCAGAGAAAACCAAACAGCAGGTTGTTGGGAGGAGCTCTGCACATGAAGGCTGAGCTACGTTAATGGAAGAAGTTATCAATCTGCTTAATCTTCACCTACCTGAGCCCAGGTCATAGCGGAACTCCACGTGTCCATTGAGCATGGCGACAGAGATGAAGTCATTCATTTTCATTCTCTTGCCACTGGTGTAGAACATGAGGCCGGTGAGTGAGCGAGGTTTGAAGTCCAGCTCAATTGTCAGCTCATTATGAACATTGGTCAGTGGTGGATATGCCACAAAAGAATCAGCTCCCCTGAAGGAAGGAGCTGTAATTAAGTCACCTGTGAGGCAACAAAAGGCAGGTAATGAGAGTCAGGTTTACAGTTTTGCAACCTACATAGTGCTGGTCAAAGCAAGGATACTGGGGAAGTAGTTCTACAGAAAGACTTGGATAGTCTGATACCCAAACAGTAGAAGTGCAGTGAGGCCACCACAGCTCAGATACCAATCTCCACTGACATTTTTCATTCAGGATTCTCCCACAACAGAGTAGATGCATCTTGTTTTTAATGTTTTGTCAAGTTATCTGCAGAGCAGGTGTGAAGACTGGCTTTGCTTCTGACAATGACTGCATCATGGAGATATGTGTAGAGTGCACTGCATTCTCTCACTTCTAATTGGAACATAGGGACAGCAGGAAGCCATTCAGCCCCTCAATCAGATGACAACAGATTTGTACCTCAACTCCATTTACCTGCCTTTGCTCCATAAACTTTGATGCTGCTACCCAATAAAAATCTATCAATCTCAATCTTGAAAACACCAATTATTCCACCATCCATGGCTTTTTGGGGCAAAGAATTCCAGATTTCTATTACCCTCTGTGTGAAAAAGTTCTTCCTAAATGGTCTTTTGATTCCTTTTTATCATTTTAAACACCTTGATTAGACCACCCCTCAACCTTCTATACTCAAGGGAAAACAAGTTATGTTAATGTGACCTGTTCTCATAGCTTATCCCTCTAAGCCCCTGATGGCTAAGAGGGATGTTGTGAGGCAGTTTGAAGAGGCTTTATTTTGGGCTAGGCTACTCTCTTTTCACTTCTTGGATCTTGATTTCACCACCACGGTGAACACCTTCACTTTGTCTGGATCCCATAAATAATCAATTTGGCCAATTTTAACCCAAATCCAAATGAGCACAAAACTGCCTACAACTTTTTAAAAATTCAAACATAATTTTACATTTATAATGCAGCACCCTGCTTTTGGAGTTTTTGTTGTGTAGTCACTGTAAGCCACTATCACAACTGCCTGCCTTTTTCACTTTACACTAGCTTGCACTGCTGGGCCTCACTGCAACCCATGTGGGAGGGAATCCTCTCTCAAAGCAGCTATAGGATTGTGTGGAAATTTAATCGCAAAATTCAGGCCAATGTGTTGTCCTCACCAAGCATAAAGCAAGTCGTCCTTTTATATTCCTTAACCTTCTGTGATCCTCACTACTTAGTAAATCAAGATAACATTTTAACCGATCTATTGCACATACTGTTGAAGTGCAAGCACTATCTAATACAGCAAGTTAAAGGAATCCATGACCAACACATTCATCACAGGACTAAAAAGCCTTGTGACCAGTATCATTTGTTCAGATTCATGATTATCTTCATCCTCTTCCCTAAACTTCTCTTTATCATGCTTCATTTCAAGGACCCTGCCTCTTTGCTGTTGTTGGCAGTTCACCACATAATAATACTTCAAGTTACACCTGAAGCACCTCTGTCCCTTGGGCACTCCTGGGATTCATTCACCTATTATTGCTGTTCCAATTCTCCCTTCTGCTGTAATAGCCAGATCTGCTAATGGTGCTCTCATCCTCATTCTGCCTGTCTTTAATCCTTTCATTGTATTAACGCCTGCGCGCAGTACCTGGACATTCCAAAATCTGATAATCATTGAGTCCTCTGAGTCTGAGTTTGTGTCACTGCGGAATGTCTCATTTGTTCCATAAATGCTGAAGGAGATGACTGTTTCTCCTGGAATTTTTCTCAAGGCAGCAGACATCTGATCCAACAGGGTCCCCCTCTCTGAGAATTGAACACCAGTTAGAACCAGGAGCCTGTCCATATGAGACACCTTTCACAATGCAGCAATTTAAATGCTCGGACTGATCCAGGGATCCTGAAATTGAATTTTGCCAATCTTTCATACAAGCTGCTGAAGTCCATGAAATATTCTTCCATGAAAAGATCATTTGTTTTCCAAAATCCATCAAATTATGACCATGCTTCAGAAGCATTTAACAAATCATCTTTCTTATAGATTTCATCCAAGAACTCTTATAGAAGGTCCAAACCTTAATCACTATCCAACTGATGGACATTCATCTCACAAAATACTTTACTTCTGATTTTACTTCTTGTAGGAAGTGTCAACACCAAGGCCAATCCTTGATTCCTCTTGGTACAGACCTAATCCATGTCCACATATTCACTTCATTCTTCTACTGGTCACATGATTCAGACTCAGAGAACATTGGAGGATAATCACACGTTGACAAATTACACTTGCTCTCTGCCAATTTCCACAATGGCCACTGGGATTGCAGTTTTCTGTCGGAATCTTTTTTCTTAGTTACCAACCTTTACCTTTAGGCAGCTGTCCTCTGCTACCATTTATATTCCAGAAAGTCAGTAGGTGAAGGACAGAACTGCAGCCAATCTTTACACACTTTTATAAACATTTATTTGCGGAGTTACACATTACAAGCATGCACCTCCTAAGCCCACAACCACAGTTTCAGTCTGTGCTGAATTGGGGAACAAGTGAAACCCCACAGTTAGTACCTACTACCTGCATTCAATTAAACGCAATTAATATACGTCTTCTGAAGTTGAGGGCAATGCACATCATTAGGGCAAAAGAATTCAAGCTTGGTTTTGCACAGGGCCTTTGCTGTGCCTGATCTTGGAGTAGCAGGAGCTCACATTTGTTGACAAAAATGGAGTGTTCTATTTCCCAATGAAATCCCACCAACAAAATAAAGGTGATTTTTTTTTTAATGAAAAAAGTAAAGGTATTTGGAATCATTTTGATTTCATTATGAGCTCTGAGATATTCATAATTTCAATATGTCAACATTAAAAAAACAGCTATCTTGTAGCTGAAACATTATTTATTGTTAACTGTGGGATAACTTTCTGGACTTGTAACTAAAACGAAAAAGGGAGACTCACCATCCATACATTTTGGCCCTCGTTTGCCCAGGTGGCATCGGCAGTTGTACCCAAGGCCATCTGGTCTGTTCACACAAGTTGCATCTGACCCACAGGCCTCTGCAGACCCAAACCACAAACAGGCATCGTCAACATCACCATAGAACTCTGACATTAGACTTTTCTAAACAGAGACTTTTTTCTCTTTAGCTCTTCCAAATTACATTAGTGTAAAACTCTTCAGGTGAGAGGTCAGGCATCTGTCTTGCTTGTTAGTCCTTTGCCAACAGTTGTTGCATAAATAGCCAATGGAATCTGTTCATCACCTTCTTAAAGGTGTGGGCCAGAATTTTACTCACCCTCCTCCCCCACTACGGGAAACAGGGGCGGGCATAAAATCTTGTAGGATGGCAGGGGTGCTGTGCCCATGCCTACCCACCCCTGCTGGTATATTACCAATGGCGGGAGAGGTGGCAGGCGGCCTCCCTGCCCTTTGGCCAACTGAGGCCCCTGAGGGACTCTGCCTGCCACTGCTGGTATTTTATCTGCAGCGATTAGGCCACCTGAGGAGACTGCCCAGTGATACCTTGCAGCCAACTTGTGGATGGAGGGGCCCTCCAGATTCTGCCCCACGGAGGGCATCCCTCTCTTCCCTCTCCCCCACCCCACCCAATCAACATGGGCCGTCCCTGCTGGAGAATCCACCGCTGCCCTCTCAAATCGAACACCCCCCACAACCCTTCTTGCCGGGGCCTGACAGATTGGCCCTGGTGAGCCCCAACCCCACTTACCTGTTCTGAGGCCAGCATCCATTGTGGCTCTTTTCGCTGGGTGCAGTCCCAGCAGTGGCCACCGCTCCTGGTGGTGCTGCTGGGACTGAAGATTGGATGGCCCTCTGATTGGCCTATAGCTCTTGGAGGCGGGACATCTTGCCTCAGAGGGGTGGAAGCCACAACTGCAGGCAATTAATATGCAAAAATAGCAGCGTGGGGCTTCCTGGCCTGAAGGCGGTGGCTTTCCACTCCGGTTTTCTAGCGGGGCCACCACCTCATTTTAAATTCTGGCCATGGTTCAGAACAGGAGTTTATTGCATGGAGAATAGAGAAGACAGACCTGTCCCTACCACTCTAGCAGTAGGGTTCCCATATCTGGGATTCTTGTTGGATGGCATTCTTAATTTGTGAAACAAATGGCCACTAACCATTTTTAGTAATCATCCTTGTAGTTACTAAATCTCTGCCCAGCACAGTGACCTCCCTGACCCAATGACCTCAGAAAAGAAACGACACTTATTTTCTCAAACCTTCTTTGGTCTTTTCAAGTTTACAATCAGATAATCAGCAGTTGGATAATCTGGTTCAACTCCCATCTTCAAAGACAACTGCTTGCCCACAAAGAGATGCTGCGACAATGCAGGAAAATTAAAAAGAACTTGCATTTATAAAGCACCTTTCTCATCCTCATGATGTCGCAAAGCACTTCACTGCCAATTAGTTCTTTTTGAAATGCAGTTACTGTCCTGATGGCAAACACATCAGCCAATGTGTGCACAGCAAGAGATAAATAACCAGTTAATCTGTTTTGATTGTGTTGATTGAGGGATAAATGTTGACCAGGACACCAGGAAAAATGTCCGGCTATTTCATACCCAACCGAATCAGCCAAAGAGAGCTTTAGTTGAACTAGATCATCCAACTGTTGATTATCTGATTGTAAACTTGAAGAGACCAAAGAAGGTTTGAGAAAATGGCACTTCTGACAATGCAGCACTTCCTCAGTATTGCACTAGAGTGTCAGCCTAGATTAGTTGCTGGAGTGGGTCTTGAACTCACAACCTCTGACTCAGTTTGCCGAGCTGACACTCTGAAACCAAAAGCTCACCTCCATCCAGTGGAGAGTACTCAGTCATTGTGGGCAGTCTTTCTCCAGCTGTTGAGTTTCAGTTATTTTGAAAGAGATGAGATATTATGTTCCCTTTCTGATAATCAAAACCAGATGATGCTACCCAAGTATTATTATTACCCGAGCAATATTATTATCCGTGATATACTATGTTCAGTAGTGCCACCAGCAGCTCTCAATGCACATTTACCTGGGTGACAGTGTAGAGCCTGTGAATGTTCGCAGTTACTTCCAGTATATCCCCTCCTACAATAACACACATAACTGCTGGTCTCAGAGTCAACACATTGACCTTCATTCTGAAAGAGAAAGCATCAGTCACTTAATTAATAAATGAGAAATCCTCAATATTGATATCAATCTACAATAACAATGATTAATTAGTTGTAGCAATATTATTCAGTAATGCTCCTCAACTGCACATATCTCTGGAATTTAACATAAAAGCAAAGTACTGCAGATGCTGGAAATCTGAAATAAAAGCAAGAAATGCTGGAAATACTCAGCAGGTCTGAGAGCATCTGTGGAAAGAGAAGCAGAGTTAACGTTTCAGGTCAGTGACCCTTCTTCAGAACCCAGTTCCCATTTCTTGTTTTTATCTGGAATTTAGCAATTGCACTGAGTTAGGTTTAACATCAGGTGTGCAAAATTCTGCATACATTCAAACATCTTTGTTGTGCACACTGGTGAACGATTTGAGACACCAGTAAGTAAGGACGTTTAACTGGAGCGATTTCAAAGAGCCTCATATCTTGCACCACTACATGATTGCTGATCAGATTAATAACAAATAACTAACATGGGGTGAGGACTGTATATTTTGCGATACACAAGGCATTACAAATGTGTGGGACAGGCTGGGTGGACGAGAGGACGTTTACCGGTGTGCCATTGTTCATATGTTCATATATTTACTTGCCTTTGCCAAGTCAGAACATCACAATCTGGAGTGTAAGGAACTAGTTTACTGGAAGAGACACAATTCCTTATTAACATCCTTTTACTCCAATGAGATTTATTTTAATTGACAAGGAAACAAAGGCCTTTAAAAATGGAGAACCGATTGTCTTTGCAGTTTAATTAGAGACATTGAGTTTTTCAGCCTTGAAATGAAACACCTGGCGAGTGGTCTCAGAGGCACATAAACTGAATAGGAAAGGTTAATCCATAATATTACTTTCAATTGAGAGACTAGGACATGGGGACAAAGGTTGAAACTAATAGCATGGATATTAAGACCCCTTTCCTATCCTGAGTGGCGTGAAACAGGGCTGTGTTCTCGCATCCACACTTTTTGGGATTTTCTTCTCCCTGCTGCTTTCACATGCGTTCAAGTCCTCTGAAGAAGGAATTTTCCTCCACACAATATCAGGGGGCAGGTTGTTCAACCTTGCCCGTCTAAGAGCGAAGTCCAAAGTACGGAAAGTCCTCATCAGGGAACTCCTCTTTGCTGACGATGCTGCTTTAACATCTCACACTGAAGAGTGCCTGCAGAGTCTCATCGACAGGTTTGCGGCTTCCTGTAATGAATTTGGCCTAACCATCAGCCTCAAGAAAACGAACATCATGGGGCAGGACGCCAGAAATGCTCCATCCATCAATATTGGCTACCATGCTCTGGAAGTGGTTCAAGAGTTCACCTACCCAGGCTCAACTATCACCAGTAACCTGTCTCTAGATGCAGAAATCAACAAGCGCATGGGAAAGACTTCTACTGCTATGTCCAGACTGGCCAAGAGAGTGTGAGAAAATGGCGCACTGACACGGGACACAAAAGTCCGAGTGTATCAAGCCTGTGTCCTCAGTACCTTGCTCTATGGCAGCGAGGCCTGGACAACGTATGTCAGCCAAGAGCGACGTTTCAATTCATTCCATCTTTGCTGCCTCTGGAGAATACTTGGCATCAGGTGGCAGGACCGTATCTCCAACACAGAAGTCCTCGAGGCGGCCAACATCCCCAGCTTATACACACTAGTGAGTCAGCGGCGCTTGAGATGGCTTGGCCATGTGAGCCGCATGGAAGATGGCAGGATCCCCAAAGACACATTGTACAGCGAGCTCGCCACTGGTATCAGACCCATCGGCCGTCCATGTCTCCGCTTTAAAGACATCTGCAAACGCGACATGAAGTCCTGTGACATTGATCACAAGTCGTGGGAGTCAGTTGCCAGCATTCGCCAGAGCTGGCGGGCAGCCATAAAGACGGGACTAAAGTGTGGCGAGTCGAAGAGACTTAGCAGTTGGCAGGAAAAAAGACAGAGGCGCAAGGGGAGGGCCAACTGTGTAACAGCCCCGACAAACAAATTTTTCTGCAGCACTTGTGGAAGAGTCTGTCACTCTAGAATTGGCCTTTATAGCCACTCCAGGTGCTGCTCCACACACCACTGACCACCTCCAGGCGCTTACCCATTGTCTCTCGAGACAAGGAGGCCAAAGAAAGATGGGGACTTGGAATGGACTGTCAGATAGAGTGCTTTCAGTAAAAACCTTAGAATTGTTTGAGAAACAATTTGCTGTAGCACTGACGGGGAAGAGACTATGGAATCTCTCTGAATGGAGGAATTAAGATGGCTGGCTTCTCTGAATGGGCCCAGTTGCTTCTCCTGACCTGGGGGAGCCAAAAATGAGAGAATAGGTGACGGCATGCCAGGCTCGTGGATTTCCGACTGGAGGATTGACTGGCAGAAAACCGAAAGGATGTTGCCTCCCTCCAGCCTCTCGGCCAGGAAATGACATGTAGGGTGGGATGATTTTAAAGAAGGGACATGAAAATGCAGCAACAAACCCCCTCGTTCTGTGAAAAGAAATTATCACTTGACAACCAATCACCGAATCATCACCTAAACAATATCGCTGAGGTCTTGTACCTTGCAAGGATTGTCTTTGCAGGTTGGGCAGTTGGATATTCCCCTAGCTTTTAGTTCCGGAGCTGAGAAGATCACCTCATCACCTTGAATTATGAGCTGACGGATACAGCCTAATTAGAGGGAAGAGCGAATCAGCAGGTTAAATATTGATCACGTGTATTATTAATTCCACAAATATATCTGGTAATTTTCACCAAGAGCTTTGTTTTTCATAACTGATTACAGAAGACAAAGGTATATAAAATGTTTTCCATTCCCATATACTGCCACTAAAAACAACACAACGGTCTGTGCGAGCTCTCTGAATGGAGATAACTCAATGGCTGTCTGACATCATTCCCACTACCCTGTCTTATTGTTTGTCATCAGGGAAACTCGAAATAAATATCAATGCCTGAAAATGCAATAATAATACAAGAGGAGTTTTATTGACCATCTTAATATTTAAATTTGGGGGATATTTTATGGTGAAAAGGGATGAGCCCAAAAGAGTAAGGATTTGGTTACTGAGTTCATTTATTAGACCTAACTGTGGCCTGACTTAGCTCCTTTGAGCAGAGTACATTAGCAAGCACAGGTCTCACTGCTAGCACTGAGCACATGCATCTGTCCCACAGCAAATAGGGGCGTAAAGCAGTTTTGGGATGCCTGTCAAACAGAGCAAGTGAAATACGGCTTACAAAGTAATTGGCTGCATTCTGAGCCTTCTCTCTGGTGGTCGACACAATAGGAATTCCTCTGAAACTATCACAGCAAACCTGCACAGGAGGAGGGAGGAGGCGGAGAAGATCGGGTATTACATAAAATATACGGCACAGAAACAGGCCGTTCAGCTCTTTCAGTCCATGCTGGCATTTGTGCCCCATTCGAGCCTCCTCCCATCCTTCTTCACTGTGATGGTGGGGTGTGACAGGGTGGTGTGACCCCACGTCTCCCACCATCATAATCACACATTCGCTCTGGTCCTGCCAGGTCAGGGAGTTAAAATCATCCCCAATAGCTTAATCTCTGGTCGCTCGCCTAAGGCAACAGAGAAGAGCTGGACCACTAGACCACTAGCAGGAAAAAAATAGGAAAAGATGGCCAATACCATTGCTTGATCCTCCACCAATACAGTTGGAGTTGCTATGAACAAAATGTCTTGCCTTAAAAAGGTGCGTCATTGCCCGAGTTTGGATAACCATGCCAACAAAATTAACAATGTGGGTTTTAACTCGGGTTGAGATTGGTGTGTTGGGAGCTCAAAGTGGGCGGTGCACCCGAAAGTCACTACGGAAGTGAGCACCAGCCTATTTTCATGGATGGGCCTCATTTAAATCTGTCTCCTACTTGGAGAGAATGACATCAGGGCCAGCAGGCGAAAAGAAGAATTAGGCCGAGAGCCGGACCCAAGGGTATGTAAAGTGCTTAAGGGTGGGGGGTTGCAGAGCTGATGTCGGTCAGGAGGGCCAGACAAGACTGAAGATACGGAGGCCAGGGATTACTTGAAGGGCCTGGGAAACTCCTGCTCATCCCAGTCGACAAGGATTCCACATAGAAGTCAAATTTGTAAATTTACCTTGACCTTTTCCCATGAATCGCACCACCATAGAGCTGTCAGGGTTGGCCCCATGTGGGCCTCCCAAATCCATGAGTTAGAAACATTATGGGATGTGACTTTTCCACATAAAGGCAGCCCCTACCTGCCTTGAGCGGGTGACCCATCTATGCTGGTTTTAAGGTAAGCTATGATTTTTTTAAAATGTATTCATGGGATGTGGGTGTTGCTGGAAAAGCTAGCATTCATTGCCCATCTCTAATTGCCCTTGAGAAGGTGGTGGTGAGCTGCCTTCTTGAACCGTTGCAGTCTATGTGGTGTAGATTCACTCAAAGTGCGGTTAGGGAGGGAGCTACAAGGTTTTGACCCAGCAACAGTGAAGGAACGCTGATATAGTTCCAAGTTATGATGGTGTGAGACTTAGAGGGAACTTGCAGGTGGTGGTGTTCCCATTCACTTACTGCCCTTGTCCTTCTAGGTGGTATAAGTTGCAGGTTTGGAAGGTGTTGTCGAAGGAGGCTTGGTGCGTTCCTGCAGTGCGTTTTGTAGATGGTACACACAACAGACGGATTTATACAACTGAGTGGCTTGCTAGGACATTTCAGAGGACAGTTGAGAGTTAAGCACATTGTTGTGGGTCTGGAGTTACATATAGGCCAGCCTGGGTAAGGACAGCAGATTGCCTTCCCGAAAGGACATCAGGGAACTGGTTGGGTTTTACGACAATCCAGTAGGTTCATGGTCACTATTACTGAGATTAGCTTTATATTCCACATTTTTTTTTAATTAGCTGAATTTAAATTCCCCAGCTGCTGTGGTGGGATTTGAACTAGAGCATGGCTACCTGACCCGAACCCGACGGGACCCGACGACACGTGTCTGGTTCCGTTCAGGTCAGGTTGCTCTTCCGGGTCAGGTTGCCCTTCCAGGTCCGGTATTCTGGCTCAGGTCGGGCCAGGTCGGCCACACTCTAACAACCTTGCGTTACAATTGTGTTAGTAAATCATAGGAAACCGCAGATCTTTTGAAGTGTGCTTCCTACTCTGCTTGGTATTTCAACTTACTGTGTACTAATCAATTAACGGTTCTTGCGTATGTTGTAGCAGAACTCAGCTCCAGGCTCATATTATCTGGTTAGCCCTTTCTTGCCCTTTCCGGATTCTAGGGGTGTTGAAGGTCTTTGTGTTTTAATCTTAATGAAATATTTACAATGTAATCAGTTGCTGCACTGTTATGTAATAAGATGTTTTTCATGAGTTCTATTTTTCTTTGACACAAATTTAACCGTTTTGTGTTTTGGTTTATCTCTTGGTTTTCCTTCGCGTTTTGTATTCTTGGCGACAAAAGCAGTACAACAGCTTCAATCTGCATTAATAGGAATGTGGCCCTTTCCTTTCATTGCACAGTTTTCAAATGAATTGACAGCACCCTGTTAGGGGTTGGCAAGATTTCTCGTGCCTGCCTCAAAACATATTGTATTGAATAAAGAATGTAAAGTAAAGGAGGCTTGTAAGGTACGAGATTTAAAATGGAAATACAATGAATTATGCTCTGAATTTGGAATATATTTAATTAAGTGTCAGACCTGATAAATCGCTTTTAGTTTAATGTGGTTTCAGTGTTTATGGATAATTAATGAAATTAAGAGGCATTTTTATGTACAAAGCTGGGCATTAGTACTTAATAGTTGATATATAATTTTGAATATATTTTAATTTCTTAATTCATGTGACACTGCTAAATATGAAGCAGTCTTAAATCAGTTAACATTTTTGTTTGCAAAATCTGACCTACTGGATTAAAATATTAAATCAAGGAGAGAAATTTCAAAGATTACTGGACTAGTAATCCAGAGGTCTGGACTCATGATCCAGTGACAGCCAGGACATCAAGGTGGGAAACACTCCGCACTTGTCTGCAGTGAGTGATTCCATTGAAGGTAGAGCACAACCTCTTTAATATAGGAATGTATATTTTATAATTAATCACTCAGGACCTTCCCAGTCTCGGCATCTCAGCTGCTCACTGGATAAACTTGCAGCAAGTGTTTCAACCTGTAAAGCAGGAGTCTAGGTAATGTATAATGATATTTTCTGAGCCTTCGGGCAAGGCTGTATTTATTTTAAGCAATACAGATACTGGTACAGTGTGGGCCAACCTGTCTGGGCACAACTCCATGGGTTTCTGTTTAACTAGTGACCAAACAATCACTAACTTCTATGGTAACAATCTTCAGCTCATCACCTCGGGTACGTGGCTCCAATCTTAATGTACTATTTCAACAACCTTTCAAGTCCAGTTACAGTTTTTGTTGCTTATCTGCGCAAGCTTAAAAAGTGAAAAGCGGAAGCTAGGTTAATTGAACATTCCAGTGGTCGGGTCGGGTGCAGGAAAAAAATGAAAGGACTCGGGCCGGGTTGGACTCGGGTCGGATGTGGTTCTGTCCGGCTCAGGTCAGGTTTCATTTGCAGACCCGAGCAGGTCTTTAATTTGAACTCTAATCTCTGGATTATACCTTAATGTATATGCACGGTAGGATCACGAAAACAAGATGCACATTTGTTCAATTAATAAGTAAATCAATCAAAAACTGAGAAAACTATTTAAAGCAAACGGGAAAGAGATTGGGCCGAATCTCCCCTGGCATACAAGATAGACATGAAGTGATTAATTATTGATTCAGCATCACAATACTTACTGTTTTAGGCCATTGAAGCTATAAATAATTGAATCTAGATGTTGGGTAGATGGATGCTGTTAGTGGAGGGAAGCCAGTATTTACATTCTTGCCATGGTTATCTCTTGGCGTTTCCCTGGTAGACTAATGGTGGGGTGCAGGACAGCTGTTTCCTGATGATTGGAGGTGGCTCACACACAAACTTTGATCTTTAGGAGCAAGCCTTGCAACCCCAAGTCACTAAATTTTGGAAGGGAGTCACTCCACCTTGAGATACATGGGGTTGTGCTGCATGTGAGGGCATGGATGTCACAGGAGCTGCTAACAAAGGATCTCGGTGATCTTTTTAACACTTGACTTCAGGACCCGTTACCGCAAGACCCTGTACAGCCACTTTCTGAATATCTTTCTTACCCATAAACCCACGGTCACTTCCAGTTACTTTAGAAATGTTATCAAAATGAGGATATCCACCAATATACAGCTCTTCATTCAAATCCAGGCCTCGGAAATTACCCTAAAGTGAAAGAGTAAAATACTTTAATGGGACAAAATAGAAACATGAGGAAATTAACCAAAATTCGCTGCTTCCTGTCACCCAACCAATTTCATATCCATGTTGCTAATGTCCCTTTTAGTCTATGAGCTATAACTTTACTCATAAGTCTGTTGTGCGACACTTTATCCAATGTCTTTTAGAAGTCCATGTACATCACATCAACAGCATTACCCTCATCAATCTTCTCTGTTACCTCTTCAAAGAATTCCAGCAAATTAAACACAATTTGTCTTTCACAAAACCGTGCTGGCTTTCCCTAATTAACCTGTATTTGTCCAAGTGACTATTAATTTTGTCCCGAATGATCGTTTCTAGAAGCTTCCCCACCACCCAGGTTAAACTGACTGGCCTCTAGTTGCTGGGTTGTCTTTACACCGGATTTTGCACGAGGGTGCAATGTTTGCAATTCTCCAGCCCTGTGACACCAGCCCTGAGTCTAAGGAAGACTGGAATTTCCATTCTCACTTCCTTCAGTATCCTTGGATGCATCCCATTGGTCTTGGTATCTTATCAACTTTAAGTACAGTTAGCTTATCCAATACCTCTTCCTTATCAATGTTAAACCCTTAACGTGCCTGAATTATCTCCTCCTTCACCATGACCTGTGCAGCACCTTCTTCCTTGGCAAAGACAGATGCAAAGTATTCATTTAATACCTCAGCCATGCCCCTTGCCTCCATGCGTAAATCCAGTTTTTGGTCCCTAATTGGCCCCACTCTTTCTTTTACTACGTTTACTATTAATATGCCTATGGAAGTCTTTTTGATTCCTTTTTATATTAGCTGCCAGCCTCTTTTCAGACTCTCTCGTTCCTCCTCTTATTTGCTTTTCCACTTCCCCGCTGATCCTTCTATATTCAGCCTGGTTCTCAGTTATATTATTCACCTGACATCTGTCATAAGCACATTTTTTCTTCTTCATCTTAACCTCGATCTCTTTCATCATCCAGCGAGCTGTGGATTTGTTTGCCCTACCTTTCCCCTTTGTGGAAATATACCTTGACTGTGCCTGAACTATCTCTTCTTTAAAGGCACCCTTCAGTTACCGTTTTCTCTGCCAACCTTTGATTCCAATTTATCTGGGCCCGATCCCTTCTTACCCCATTGAAGTTGGCTTTCCCCCAATTAATTATTCTTATTCTGGATTGTTGTTGGCCATTTGCTACAGCCAACCTAAACCTTCAATGATCACTAACCTAATTGTTCCCCTCCTTTTCCTGTCAGAACAATGGAGATTATTGGGCAATGTGATCGTGTGTTTAAAATTATGAAAGAATGGGACAAGGTAGATCAAAGCAGGCTATTTCCAGTAGTTGAGGGGTCAAGAATGAGGGGCCATAGATACAAGATTGAATAGAAGAGATTTAAGAACAGTGGGCAGTGGAAACTGCTTCACAAAGAGTCGTGAGGCTGTGGAATTCACTTCCAGGGTCAGTGATTGAGACAGAAACTGTGACAATACTGAAGATTAGATTGGAATAGGGAATGCAGTAAAAGAGGGAGAAAGGATGGAACAGGGAAGATGAATATAATTACAACTATTCACTCGTGTGGATGGATTGCTAGGGCTGAATGGCCTGTTGTAATTTCTATATATTCCTATGTGCTCACAGACACCTCATAATAATTCTTTAAATCAAATTGAATTGCATTTGTTCTGTGGATTTTTGATAGGTTCAATTCAATTCTGCTTTACATTTGACGGGCAGGAATTATCGGTCACGCGCAATGCAGTTAGATGTGGAGTAAAGTTCTCTCTACTCTGTCCTGACTTTCAAAGAACATCCTCTGCTGTAACATTGGGATATTTTCCCACTTCCCACAGCAGCCATTCTGTGGCATCTCGAGGTTGCGGCAATTTAACATCAAATTAGAGGCAGCCATACACTGCGGGCACTTGCTCACCTGGAACTGGATGGGCACTGTCCAAATATATTGCATACCAGATCACCTATCTGAAGAGAATTTGAACCCAAGTCCCAAAGGTGAAGGTCAGTGTCTAAGCCACCAGACCACATGCCCAGCTCTAGAACATTGTTTCCAAACTGCAAAGTAGTTCCTGAATTCCATCTTTTCTGCCAGTCCAGAGATGGTGGGCAGAATTATGGGTTTCAGGTTGGGAAAACGAAGTCAGGGTCAAATGGGGATCACAATCCCGCACTCTGTGGGCAACAGTCACCTGTGTGTACAGCTTTAAGAGGTGTTGCGGCAGTGATTTTCGCTGAATTAGCCAATTAGTGGCCAGACGGTATGCAATGAAGAATGGCAGGCTGGCTCTCGAAGCTGGAGGGCTAATCAGAGACCCTCCAGTTCGGAAGAAGCAGAAGTCTGCCTTTGCAACTTTTTAAACTTTTAAATAAAAAGTAGACTCAGCAGCTGGGTCACCATTGTGGAGGGGGGACGGCCTGTGGCCGCAGCTGTAGCCAAACAGGCGGAGAGGGCCTCAATGCCTGTCTCGAGCCCTGGCCCGCAGTCTGCCGCTGGGAGGCCACCTCCAGGCTGCTGACCTGGTCCCCAATGCCTCGGTGGCTCAGAGGTCAACTGGAAAATTCCTGCCTCTGGGAAAATGGCCCAGGGTTATGGGATGGTGCTGGCAAACTGGCAAGCGGCACAAATTTTCACGCCTGCCTGTATGCATGCTCACCCCCATCGGGGCTGAAGGTCCTGCCCAGCATAATCATCCAGCAATGACATCCAATAGACTTTCAAAATCTTGAATTAATGTAGTTTCAGCTCACTTTAAAATGGAATTAGTATAATTTCCATCCATAATATGTATATTAAAATAATTGGGAAAGAGCAAATAAAATCTAGTCTTGTTAGAATCGCAGTGATCAGAACTGTAGGCTCTTTGACAGTAAAGTTTCAATAATTTAGAAATACTGAATCATAACGTATGCCCTGGGATAATGCAAAGTAATTATGGGATGTTGTGTTAAGGAACTGAAGACAATTACTGGAAAAGGAAAATTCCAAACGCAAGACTGTATTTCAAACATTTATAGCCAGATACTTGTCTTCTTATTTGTGCCAATGCTCATCTGAGTTGAAGATGTCAGCCCTGCTTCAGTAGCAGCAGTCTCACCTCTTGACTCAAAAGGATGCTGGTCTGTGCCCCTCTCCAGAGCACATAATCCAGACCAGTGCAGTACTGAGGGAGTGCTGCACTGTCAGAGATGCTGTCTTTCAAATGAGATGTTAGGATGAGGCCCTGTCTGCCCTCTCAGATTGATGTAAAACATAGAGCATAGAGGAGTTCTCCTGGTGTCCTCACCAACATTTATCCCTCAGCCAACACCTAAAATAGTCACGATCACATTGCTGTTTGTGGGAGCTTGCTGTGTGCAAATTGGCTGCCACATTTCCTGCATTACAGCAGTGACTACACTTCAAAACCACTTCACTGGCTGCAAAGCACTTTGGGACATCCTTAGGCTGTGAAAGTCGCTATATAAATGAAAGTTCTTTCTTTCTTTCCTAAGGAGGAAAAGAAGAACTTGCATGGTTTTTTATTCTTTCACGGCATGTGGGCGTCGCTGGCAAGGCCAGCATTTGTTGCCCATCCCTAATTGCCCTTGACAACTGAGTGGCTTGTTTAGCCATTTCAGAGGGCAGTTAAGAGTCAAACACGTTGCTGTGGGTCTGGAGTCACATGTAGGCCAGACCGGGTAAGAATGGCAGATTTCCTTCCCTAAAGGACATTAGTGAACCAGATTGGGTTTTTACGACAATCGATGATAGTAATGGTGGCATGAAACTGAGACTAGCGTTCAATTCCAGATTTTTTGAAAATTAATTAATTGAATTTAAATTCCAGCAGGTGCCATGGATGGGATTCGAACCCATGTCCCCAGAGAATTAGCCTGGGCCTGTGGATTACTAGTTCAGTGAGATTACCACTACACCACCATCAGCCCCATTATATCCACAGAACATCTAAAAGTAATTTCACATTCAATTAATTACTTCTGAAGTGCAGCCATTCTTTCATGAAGGTAAAACATAGAAAATCAGTTACTCTGTTTTCAGTGGCGCTGGTTGAGGAAAGCATGTTGGCCAGGACACTGGGAGAGCTCGCAGCTATTCTTTCAATAGCACCTGCATAAGCAGATAGGACATTATAATATCTCATTTGAAACAAGTCACCTGCAATAATACAACATTCCCACACTGCTCTGAAGTGCTGGTGTAGATTACATGCTCCTGGAGCAGGAGTTGAACCCACAACCCTCTGACGCAAGAGATGAGTTGCCACAAACTGAGCCAAGTTGGCTCTTTTGGTGAACTCCAAACGCTTAGCAGGCAGTGCAAATATCCACAATACAAACATTGGTGGACCAACAGAACTCACAGAAGCCAGGTACTCAAATCTTACCCTCAACATCTGAAATACTAATCGCATTATTACCATTTCTCTCACCTGAGAACTTCCATTGACAGGAGGGTCGTTGTCTACAAACAGAGAGCCCTGAGTTAAGTTCCGATACAACACCACAGTGTGGTACTCTCCCAGAGAGATGGGGTTAGGGTGGCGGATGGTGGCCATGCCAGAACCCACGTCAAACCTTTGGAAGGAAGCACATGTATTCATGATATACATTAGGAAATTGTGTGAAACATAATCATCAGTGAGTGTGAATAGGTGCAAAAAGTGTATGGAATTATTAACAAGGTACAGCACAAGATTCATTTAAGGTAACCCTGCAATGGACACGTATAGCTGCTTTTTCATGATCTACTCCCATCTCTTTCTTACAGTTACTTTATGTCATATATTAGAATTGGAATGCACCGTAGTACAAGAATGCTCATGTAACAATATTTTGGAGATTTTTTACATTGGAGGTAATTTTACAAATTTCTGAAGGAGTTGGAAAGACTACCGCCAGATAATATATTGACACTAGGATCTTCTACTGAGTTCAAAATAAACTTCAACATTTAGTGTCAAGCTACATCAGAATGCATTGTAGACCGGGTCCTGTGGCAGAAAAGGAGCCCTATTCGTCAACAAAATACTAGTATCTTAATGTGGATATGAACTGAAGTCTTGTTGATCAGTACGAGCTTGGTGCACCAATACGTACAGTCCGCCATCAAGGGAAGACTAAACAAATTCTGCAAAACTTTGTACAAAACTATATAAACTAAGATTGGTTCATCACAGCCATCAATCATGGAAGAAAAGGAATAAGGATGTGTCCTTGAATAAAAATAACTGGAGCGGGGAGGGACTCCAGTCTCCCCTCATAGAGGTAAAGAGGTTATTTGTATTAGTGAAAAGTAAGTCTATTTCTGGATGATCAGATAGTGTCACTGGTTTGCTCCAGCATTGACGGGTGTGTCACTTTAGGCAGCCACTCTGTAAATCTGTCCATAATCTTACCCAAGGCTTTAAACATCCAATATTCCATACAGACATGTACAACGAACCCAAAGCACATTCAATACCTGAATTCAGGGCGGCCTCCCACTAAAGTAAATGAGATGAAATCTGCTCCTGTTGTTTGTTTCTGGCCATTGTATATAATCATACCTGAAACACAGAGAATGTGTGTGGAATCAATGCAAAGAGTAATAGTGATGATGGAATTGTGGACCTGCACAGATGCAATGCTTAAGGTTCATTGCTAACTACTTTTTGTTTTACTGCATTCTGAGAGAGCTCTAAAATTACAGGGGATGTGACAGGATACGGAACTAAAACAGGCTATGTCACCAAACTGTGGGATACCAGTTTGCTCCCCTACAATTCCCTTAGTTCTTGATCTCAACCATGTTGCTATGGAGTAGAGAGGAGGGAGAGAGGGACAATTGAAGGAATATGTATTGCCACGTCACCTTTGTATGCTTCTGAATATCTACCCCAAATATCCACTAAGAATGGTATAGATGAAGCCCAAGGAAGATGTCACCCATCCATCAGCCTGACTACAAGAGCTCAGCTGAGCGACTCAATAAGTTCGTGAGACAGTGGTGGTAAGTGGAGAGAAGGGAACCCAAACTCTTATGCTTAAGAAGTTGCTCGGCAACACACTAAAACCTACCAAAGTGCTGAAATGGTTTACAAAAGCAAAATACTGCAGATGCTGGCAATCTGAAACAAAAAGAGGAAATGCTGGAAACACTCAGCAGTCAGGCAGCATCTGTGGAGAGCTCAGATAAAAGGTCACAGACCTGAAACGTTGACTCTGTTTTTCTCTCCACAGATGCGGCCAGACCTGCCGAGTACATCCAGCATTTACTGGAATGTTTTAATTCAGTCCAAGCCAGTCAAGCTGAAGGAATTGATCTCCTTCAATATTGAACTATTTTGCTTCACCAAAATGGCTGGCTGAAGCGAACCTTGTATTATTGTCTCTGCTGCTTAGTGGGAAAGTGCTGCACTGGACAACAGCGCTGTAGAGAAACGCACTCTTCACAGAACAACACAATTAAATATGAATTTTAATCGAAAAGAAGAACAAAAACATAAACATATTGAAAGGTGAAGCAGGCCTGCAGCCTTGTGCTCCAAGACATTATGGGCAACACGGCGGCAGACAATGAGCTTAGAGACATTAGTGCGGGCTTTTAAATGGAACAGCAGCATCCATAATAAATTCAAATCAATCCTTCGCATGTTTTTGCATCCATATAAATGTCACAGCATCTTTTAACTGGTTTAAATCAGAACTTTAAATGCATCAACATTATTTTTTCAAAAAAGATCCTTACTGCCTGGATTAATATATTTACTAAATATGATCTGTCAGGGTCAACCTCCTTTTCAATCTTTGTATAACCGCCTACTTAATCCACTAGCAATATAAGAAATAAAACAGGATTCAACTCACCCAAGAAAACTGCATTAGGTAATTAGAATTCTAAAATGCACTTTTCTCTGGTATTAGGTGATATTAAGCAATTTTCGCATATAAACATACACCAGACAATATAATTTCTCTGTAACGTAATAGCCAGCCAGCTTGGAAAACAGCAGTGCCAAAACACACATCAGCTGGAGATGTTAATACAAAGCTTTGTAAAAGCAAACGGGTTACTTCAAATAGCTGCCTTGCAGAGAGTGGCAAGAGAAACCTTTTTCATCATCAACCTAATAAATGGCCACAGCATGAGTAGATTGAGTTCCTTGTGATTTTCTGCCAGCCAAGGAATGACAATACACAACCCAATCTGATACTTAGGGTTGGGTTTGTCTAAGGTTTTGTTTCCAAATTAAGCACCTGCCAATGCTGCCATGTATCATTGGCTCTAGTAACACAGAACAATGAAGCTCCAAATCAAACATATTGGTGCAGGAATGGAGTTCTGGCTTGATATTAGGGGAGGCAGTGGCATAGTGGTAATGTCACTAGTGGAGAATGGGTTCAAATACCACCACAGCAGATGAACAAAGAACAGTACAGCACAGGAACAGGCCATTCGGCCCTCCAAGCCTGCGCCGATCTTGATGCCTGCCGAAACTAACACCTTCTGCACTTCCGGGGCCCATATCCCTCTATTCCTTTCCTATTCATATATTTGTCAAGATGTCTCTTAAACGTCGCTATCGTATCTGCTTCCACCACCTCCCCTGGCAGCAGGTTCCAGGCACTCGCCACTCTCTGTGTAAAGAACTTGCCTCTCACATCCACTCTAAACTTTGCCCCTCTCACCTTAAACCTATGTACCCTAGTAACTGACTCTTCCACCCTGGGAAAAAGCTTCTGACTATCCACTCTGTCCATGCCGCTCATAACTTTGTAAACCTCTATCATGTCGCCCCTCCACCTCCGTCGTTCCAGTGAAAACAATCCGAGTTTTTCCAACCTCTCCTCATAGCTAATGCCCTCCAGACCAGGCAACATCCTGGTAAACCTCCTCTGTACCCTCTCCAAAGCCTCCACGTCTTTCTGGTAATGTGGCGACCAGAATTGCACGCAATATTCTAAGTGTGGCCTAACTAAGGTTCTGTACAGCTGCAACATGACTTGCCAATTTTTATACTCTATACCCCGACCGATGAAGGCAAGCATGCCGAATGCCTTCTTGACTACCTTATCCACCTGCGTTGCCACTTTCAGTGACCTGTGGACCTGTACGCCCAGATCTCTCTGCCTGTCAATACTCCTAAGGGTTCTGCCATTTACTGTATACCTCCCACCTGCATTAGACCTTCCAAAATGCATTACCTCACATTTGTCCGGATTAAACTCCATCTGTCATTTCTCCGCCCAAGTCTCCAACCGATCTATATCCTGCTGTATCCTCTGACAATCCTCATCATTATCCGTAACTCCACCAACCTTTGTGTCGTCCGCAAACTTACTAATCAGACCAGCTACATTTTCCTCCAAATCATTTATATATACTACAAACAGCAAAGGTCCCAGCACTGATCCCTGCAGAACATCACTAGTCACATCCCTCCATTCAGAAAAGCACCCTTCCACATCTACCCTCTGTCTTCTGTGACCGAGCCAGTTCTGTCTCCATCTTGCCAGCTCACCTCTGACTTCACCTTTTGCACCAGTCTGCCATGCGGGACCTTGTCAAAGGCTTTACTAAAGTCCAGATGGTGGAATTTGAATTCAATTAATTAATCTAGTCTAGTGGTGACCGTTGTCGATTGTTGTAAAAACTCATCTGGTTCAGGAATGTCCGTTAGGGAAGGAAATCTGCCGTCCTTCCCTGGTCTGGCCGACAGGTGACTCCAGACTCTCAGCATGTGGTTGACTTTTAACTGCTCTCTGAAATGGTCTAGCAAGCCATTCAGTTGTATCAAACTGCTATAAAGTCTAAGAAAAGGAATGAAACCAGACTGATCACCTGGCATCGATCTAGGCACTGGAAATAACAATGGCAACAAAGCCCTTTCGGACCTTGCAAAGTCCTCCTTACAAACATCTGGGAGCTTGTGCCAAAATTGGGAGAGCTGTCCCACAGACTAGTCAAGCAACAGCCTGGCAGAGTCATATTTGACAGACAATGCCTCACCATCCTTGGGTAAGTCCTGTTCTATCAGCAGGACAGACCCACCAGAGGTGGCAGCACAGTGGTATACAGTCGAGAGGGAGTTGCTCTGGCAGTCCTCAACATTGACTCGGTCCCCATGAAGTCTCATGGCATCAGGTCAAACATGGGCAAGGAAACCTCTTGCTGATTACCAACTACTGCCACTGCTCCTCCACCCCCCTCCCACACAGCTGATAAATCAGTACTTCTCCATGTTGAACACCAATTGGAAGAAGCACTGAGGGTAGCAAGTGCAAGATTAGTTTATTTCTGTTTTAAATTTTTTTAAAAATGTTTGTGCTTGGAGTGCTTTGTGCTTTACAGTCAATTCACATCCTCTCTGTGCTAACGCTTTGTCTTTCAGCACACCGTTAACATACCGTTTGCCTTTGTTCCATAAATGGGAAAGATTTCAAACAGATCTAGCAGCTCAAAACTGGGCATCCATGAGGTACTGTGGGCCAACAACAGCAGCAGAATTGTATTCAACCATAATCTGTTATCTCATGGCCTGGCATATCCCCCATTCTATCATTATGATCAAGCTGGGGGACCAACCCTGGTTCAATGAAGAGTGCAGGAGGGTATGCCAGGAGCAGCACCAGGCATACCTCAAAATGAGGTGTCAACCTGGTGAAGCGACCACACAGGGCTACTCGCATGCCAAACAGCAGAAGCAGCATGTGATAGACAGAGCTAAGCGATCACACAACCAACGGATCAGCTGTAAGCTATGCAGTCCTGCCATATCCAGCCGTGAATGGTGATGGACAATTAAACAACTGACAAGAGGAGGAAGCTCCAGAAACATCCCCATTCTCAATGATGGGGGAGCCCAGCACAGCAGTGCAAAACACAAAGCTGAAGCATTTGCATCCATCTTCAGCCAGACGTCACTAGTTGATGATCCACCTCAGCCTCCTCCTGAAGTCCCCAGCATCACAGATGCCAGTCTTCAACCAATCCGATTCACTCCACGTGATATCAAGAAATGGCTAACGGCACTGGTTACTGCAAAGGCTATTGGCTCTGGCGCCATTCCAGCAATAGTACTGAAGACCTGTGCTTCAGAACTAGCCGGGCCCCTAGCCAAGCTGTTCCAGTACAGCTACAACACTGACATCTACCTGGCAATGTGGAAGATTCCCCAGGTATGTCCTGTGCACAAAAAGGACAAATCCAACTCGGCCAACTACCGTCCTATCAGTCTACTCCCGATCACCAGTAGTGTGATGGAAGGTGTCGTCAACAGTGCAATCAAACAGCACTTGCTCAGCACTAACCTGCTCACTGATGCTCAGTTTGGTTTTTGCCAGGGCCACTCAGCTCCTGACCTCATTACAGCCTTGGTCCAAACATGGACCAAAGAGCTGAACTCCAGAGGTGAGGGGAGAGTGACTGCCCTTGACATCAAGGCAGCATTTGACCGAGTATGGCATCAAGGCGCCCGAGCAAAACTGAGGTCAATGGGAATCAGGGAGAAAACTCTCCGCTGGTTGGAGTCATACCTAGCACAAAGGAAGATGGTTGTGGTTGTTGGAGGTCAAACATCTGAGCTCCAGGACATCACTGCAGGAGTTCCTCAGGGTAGTGTCCTCGGACCAACCATCTTCAAGTGCTTCATCAATGACCTTCCTTCAATCATAAGATCAGAAGTGGGGTAGTTCGCTGATGATTTCACAATGTTCAGCACCATTTGCGACTCTTCAGATACTGAAGCAGCCCGTGTCCACATGTAGCAAGACCTGGACAACATCCAGGCTTGAACTGATAAGTGGCAAGTAACATTCCTGCCACACTAGTGCCAGGCAATGACCATCTCAAACAAAAGAGAATCTAACCATCTCCCCATGGCATTACAATCGCTGAATACCCCACCATCAACATCCAGGGGGTCACCATTGACCAGAAAGTGAACTGGAACAGCCACATAATGCTGTGGCTACGAGAGCAGGTCAGAGGCTGGGAATTCTGCAGCGAGTTACTCAACTCCTGACTCCCCAATGCCTGTCCACCATCTACAAGGCACAAGTCAGGAGTGTGATGGAATACTCTCCACTTGCCTGGATGGGTGCAGCTCCAATAACACTCAAGAAGCTCAATACCATCCAGGACAAAGCAGCCCGCTTGATTGGCACCCCATCTACAAACATTCACTCCCTCCACTACCGATGCACAGTGGCAGCAGTATGTACCATCTACAAGATGCACTGCAGCAATTCACCAAGGCTCCTTAGACAGAATCTTCCAAATCCATGACCTCTACCACATAGAAGGACAAGGGCAGCAGATGCATGGGAACACCACCTGCAAGTTCCTCTCCAAGTCACACACCATCCTGACCTGAAACTTCACTGTCGCTGGAAAAAAATCCTGGAACTCCCTTCCTAACAACACTGTGGTGTACCTACACCCCAAGGACTGCAGCGGTTCAAGAAAGCAGCTCACCATCACCTTCTCAAGGGCAATTAGGGATGGACAACAAATGCTGGCCTAGCCAGTGATGCCCATATCCCCTAAACAAATAAATTTTGAAAAATTAGATGAAGGAAGGACACAAAGGTGTCCTTTGTGAAGCAAAATATGGTTGTTTTAGACCTCAAAAGAATTGCAACATTATACAGGATCATTAAGATCTTTTTCGTCCTCCTCTTGTTACTCATGATCTCATGTGGTACCAGTCAAAAGTAATCATCTGCTCCAGCCAGATAATCAGGTCAAAGGACCAGGGGGTTTCTGCTCATCATTGAGAGCAATGACTTGTGATCAATCATAGGAAAAGCAGTAGGTCATTCAGCCCCTCAAGCTTTGGTACTGTTACTGGTTTGTTCGTATCAATCTTTGAGGATCTTATTACCTAATTGTTTCAGTTGAATAGTCAGCAAATGGTCAGAAAGATGTATATATTGGATCCATATTCAAAAGGTAAAAGATAATTGCAGGGGTGGGGGGGTGGGGGGGAGGGAAGCTAGTCAGTCAATGTCAGTTCAGCCATCCACACAAGATGCCACTCCCCATCACGTCATCAGATTCTATTCTTGGGTCACACCCATAAGACCATTTCAAGGGTCCATTGCTCTTTATGTGAGGAAGCCCTCTGCTTTAAATTGGCCTTTCACTAATTGTGGCCTGTGCTCCCTTGTCCTGATATCTTGGCTTACCTTTAGTATGAAATGTTCCACACTTCTAATGGGATATGGTTTGTTCATTACAGCACAAGTCGATCACAAAAGGAAAATGTGAATTCATAAAGAATGTCACACATTTTCGCTTTTAAGGTGGCCATTTTTCTGGAGTTACCTGTTTCTTGTATTCAGGATATCATAACTGGCAGGTGGAATAGGCAGAAAGGTCGAGTCCAATGGTCAAGACATTACGATAAAGACATTACAAATAAATTCACACCAGTTAAAATCAATACAAACCGGAATAGTTCTAAAACCTTTCTTACTGCCTTTCCGTTCACTACACAGACCATAGCTGCATTGTCGGGTGAAATCATCAATTTAAATAGGTTTCTTTGGAATCCGAGAACATTCACAAATCAAAATTCAATAAATGCATCTCAAACGATTCACATTTATGACCTCTCTCAAATCAATGAATGCCTTTCCTTATACTGTAATCATAGAATCATACAGCACAGAAGGAGGCTTTTCAGCCCATCGCATCTGTGCCAGCTCTTTGAAAGAGCTAACCAATCAGTTCCACTTACCTGAAACATGTCAGGTTTGGTTATAAATGTTAGCACACTGTAATGCCCGATATCATAAAGGAACACAGGAACAAGGGTAGGCCATTCAGCCCCTCGAGCCTGTTCCACCATTCAATTAGATTATTGTATTGCATTCTTATTTACTGGTATAATGGTAGAAAATCCACACAGTAAGGCAAAGATCCAAGCTTAAAGCAATTGCTGGCCTGGTATAATTTTTTTTAGTAGTTTTATAAGAAGCTCAGTGCAATTCAAACATAAAGCACAGTTTTTACCATTGGTAACTAATGGGATTTGCAGAGATACACAACAAACTCACCAGAGTACAGTAAGAGAGCTTGGAAATAGAGATGGGGAAAAAAGAACACAGAAAAACATAAACAAAAAGTGAGAAAAACTGAACAAAGGAACAGATAACAAACTGTAGACTTATAAATTGACATATCAATATGAACGATTTGGTTTGTACAGATTGAGAGGCCAGACAAGGGCAAATATATTTACAAATTGAGCAGTACTATTCATTTTACAAAGTACTAAAAATGAGACAACCCTGCCTGTCTTGCTCAAGGGAAGGACTGAATATATATACACTGTGGCATGTCACTGTGGCTGAAAACATCTGTGAGATTACACATGTGTAATAGGATTTTGACCATTGGAGCCCGTTATTGAAACTAGGATTGTGTCCGACATTCACAAGCTTTTTTTCCTTCCATTTTGGTTGATTTTTAAAGAACATGTGCCAATGACATACATCATTGGAGAGCTGGTTGGGAAGAATCTTAGCCCCAAAACTGTCAGGATATAATCAGCGCTCATTGTCTAAAACAAAACCAGCAACTAATATAAATGGATGGAGCAAATCAAAAGAATCATCCATGTCAAACATGCTTGACTATTTGTTTTCAAGAAGGATCTCCTGTTGGTCAGATCCCCATCCTAATATAAAAATTCTTACTGAAGGGTAAATGCACTCTGTGGACTGGAACTGAGCCATACTCACATGGAAGGCTCAAAGAGTGGCCGTTAGAGACTATTTAGTGTCAAGCGAAGAGAGGGTTCCCTCCCGCGAACACACACTGCACAGTTCACACATGAACAAGGTCACTTGGCCGAGTCACTGAATGGCATAATTACCTGAACATGATTCACAGCTTTTAGGAGAGATGAGGAGAAAATTGGGAGGTTGGGGGGGGGGGTGGGAAGAGATTCTTACCATCAGCTGCATCTGAACGGAATGTTATCCGGATTTCAAACTCATGGTAGGCGTCCTTTATGGTGGGCACAGTAATGTAGGAGATGGGGTCCTGTGTGAAGTATGGAATCTTGCGTTCTGCAAAGGAAGGAAATTGTACAAAGGTTTATCGAAGCAGTACGAAAGCTCTCATTATTATTGAACATTTTAAGAGGCTCAGAGATACCCTCTGGTTTCAAATTTCACTCCACATAATCTAGGCTGACACTTCAGTGCAGTGCTGAGGGAGTGCTGCACTGTCAAAGGTGCAGACTTTCGAATTAGACATTAAACCAAGGCCCTGTCTGCCCTCACAGATGGATGTAAAAGATCCCATGGCACTATTTCATGAACAGCAGGAGAGTTCTTCCTGGTTCCTGGCCAAAATTTATCCCTCAGCCAATGCCAGTGAAACAGATGACCTGGCTATTCATTGCATTGTGGTTTGTGGGACCTTGCTATATGCAAATTGGCTGCAGTATTTCCCACATTACAACAATGTCGACACTTTAAAAGTACTTCAGTAATTATGAAGCATGTTGGGACATCCTAAGGATGTGAAAGATGCTAAAAGACAACACATTGTAGCACTGTCCAGAATGTTGTCAAATCGAATTACAGGGAAGCTCAGGTGCAATCAGTATTGAGCAGAGCAAATCCCATTGCTTTTATTCACCTTTCAACACTGTTGCAGTAACGTGTGTTCAGATATCTTACATCACAAAGCTACCTACATTAGATTTCAGGATTCCATTTTGTGTTACCTGTCCTGCTAAACCCCATTTGCGCCAATTCTATGAAACGTATATTGCAGAGAACATAACACATGGGCCAGCTGTTGTACCTCTGACTTTGAGCATGGCGTAGGCCGTCTCTGTTCCCTGTTCATTTGTGGCTGTGCAAACGTACGTCCCAGTATGTTCGGTGGTAGCTGATGGTATGGTCAACACATTGTCCTCAGCATATGCTCCGGGTGGGAGCTCTCCCTCCAGCTAAAAGTAACCGGAAAAACGTGTGAACATGCGAACAGGATGGAAGCTCCTGACATGGTCCAACTCCACGCCAAACAAAGCATCGCATCGGCGTGTTTGGTCAAAGACAGCAATTCAAAATAGGCTCACTTACACTGATTTACAATATTATACCCAAGAACTAAATCAATTTCCAAGTTGTAGTCAAAAAGACTACATTCTATTCCGTCTGCTCTCATTTTTGTCAATAATCTTTTGGGACTCCACATTGACAACATCTCTAGACACTCCTTTACCTACCTTATCAGTGACCTCCTCAAAAAATTCAACTGGATTCCTCAGACATGACTTATGCTTAACAAATCTGTGCTGGCTGTCTCTGATCAGCTCAGATTTGTTCAAGTGCTCAGTCACTCATCGCTAATGATGGATTCAGGTAGTTTCCCACAGCTGACTTTAAACCAACAAGCCTGTATTTACCTGCATTTTCTCTCCTACCCTTCTTAAACAATGAAGTATCAGCAATTTTGCTGTCAAATGATACACTTCCCAAATCAAGAGATGTATCTGGTCCATCATCAACTCTGCCTGGCTATTTAATCTTCTGAAGGAAAATTGGCTGCCCACAGTTGGTGTCCTAACAGCACTGTTGGTGTACCTACAACCCAAGGACTGCAGTGGGTCAAGACGACAGCTCACCACCATCTTCTCCAAGACAATTAGGGATGGACAATACATGCTTGGTCTAGCCAGCAACGCCCACATCCCACAACAAATAGAAAAAAGTTAAAGAAACCCATGAAATATTTCATCACCTCTGTGTATGCCCTTTGCTTTAACCTCCAATCCCATTCACAACTAAATATTTATCCAGATTGAGCTGAAGGAGTTAATTGGCTCAGGATCAATTGCTTTTATGAGCTTTTGGCAAAATGCACAGATTTTTTGAGATAGAGGAACGTGTGCGTTTCAACTGTACAAAGGACATACTTCTCAAAACAATACTGACGGAAATAGATACCCAAACAAGGAGCTACCTTATTCCAGGTGACCTCTGGTACTGGGAACCCTGAGGCTAGACATGGAAAAACAGCCGTGGATCCAATTGTTACTTCTTTGAGCTCTGGCTGAGGGGCAATCATAGGAACAGCTACAAAAATAAGTATTTTGTTAATAATGTAACATATATAAAAGTGTTTTACAAAGCAGTTCTTTGAAACCACTCAACAAATGAGGCATCCTGTAAAGTCCCTGACACAGGTGTTAGCGCCTTGCACAATAGGGGGCCACCATTATCTCCTTTCATTGGAGAAGTGTGATGATTGTTATATTGTCTGGAGCAAATGCAAATTTTAGTTGTTTTTTTGGGATCTGACCAACATTGGCAAGACCACATTTATTGCCCGTTCCTGGTTGCTCTGAAGGCGTTAAGGGTCAAACAAGAGGTGTGGAACTGGAATTACCTGGCAAATCTGGAAATTACTTTAGAACTATGTTCACTCTTGCTTTGGCAGAGTGCGGTAGCCTGGTGGTTAGTGATGGGACTGAGCTAACAACACAGAGGCCATAAGTTCAAATCCCAATGTAGCAATAAATTTGGTCATTTATGGTCTGGCGCCTAAAGTGTAATCATGAAGCTACTGGATTCTCATTAAAATCCAAACTGGTTAAACTAATGCCCTTCAGGGACCAGGTCTCTGCTGTTCCTACCTGGTTTGACCTACACGTGACTCAAGTATCACACATAGTTAAGTCTTAATATCTTTATAATAGTTGGGACATGCAATGACAATGGTCTTGCCAGCATTGCCCACATACTAAGAGCAAACAAGAAAAATATACAGCACAGGCCAGGTGAAAAGTAATAGTTCCAACAAAGCATCCATCTTCAGCATAACCTTTCTTAGGTCACCTAGTCTGGGTAAAGATTCATTTGAAAATAGGACACGCAAACATGAGAAGAAATGTTTTCATCCCAGCAGCTTCACTCCAGTGCATAATGGTAAAATACAATTGTCAGCTGAACCTTGTAGATGTTTTGTGATTAACTTTAGAATGGACTCTTTTCTCCATATTACAAAAATGGTATAGAGGCATTGGGGGAAGGTGTTAAAAAGATTTACAAGGGTGTTACCAGAACTGAGAGGTTAGAACTATCAGGAAAGACTGAACAGGCTGGGACTCTTTGCTCTAGAAAAGAGCAGGCACAGGAGCGACCTAATAGAGATCCTGAAAATTATGAAGGGGTCTGATCGGGTAGTGAGAGAGAAGGTGCTGTCATGTGTAGGGGATTCCAAAACAAGGGGCAATGAAGCAATTAGTACAAGTGCATTTAAGAGGAAGCTAGTTTAGTACATGAGGAAACAAGGAAGAGAATATGCTGATAGGGTTTGAAGAAGTAGGGTGGGAGGAAGCTCACGTGGAGCATAAACATCAGACCAGGCCAATTTGAGCTGAATGGTCTGTTCCTGTGCTGTAAATGTTATGTAATTCAAAAAAACTATGTAACAATTCAAGTTTCACTCACTCTGTACATATAGAACCACTTCAGACTTGACGGATCCTGCATCGTTGGTGGCTGTGCATCGGTAACGCCCAGCATCAGACTCCTTTGCCTGTTCAATTTTCAGCATTCCATTCTTAATGATGACTTCAGGAGACAACCTCCCGTCCACTTTACTCCACCGGATAGAAGGCTGGGGATCCCCTATAGCTTGGCATTCAAATTCCACCGAGCCACCGATCATTACCATCTGCATAGACGCCCTCACATTTATCATGACAATGGGTAAGGCTGAAAATAACCGGGAAGAAAGTCATTTTAATGTCTATCCCTACTTTTCAGAGATGATCTACTGAGGCTTGATTAGCATTTCGATCTCAGTGTCTCAGGTGGCCTACAATTTTCTGACATGTTCACTCTTTACTGTCTCCCATCTTCTCCTGATTCATGATGGCATATGTTGCGGGGTGCACTGGCAGTGCTTTGTGACTTACCCTCCTAGCCAATTTTCTTATGTTAGTGCTGCTGGGCTATTCAACTATGAAGGTGCATCTAAGCCAGGCTAGATCCTGAAAATCTTTTACAGCCCTCCCCACTGTTTGTCATATTCCTTACACTTGTGTCACCCACAAATTGTCATATGCCCAAGTCCAACACCTGATATTAGCTACCAGCTCCACCATGGTTGTCTGCACCATGATTTCACATTGAGCATGTTGCAACATGAATAACATGTGCAGTGCAGTCCTCAGTTAAACAGGCCATAGGTACAGCAGACACATCCGCCACAAACACCCGCACTGCTGTCACTGAGGTTTAAACTCCAAGTGCGCTTTTGGCGTCTTGAACTCTCCTGGACAAGTCCACTGTTCCCATGCTCAGACAGATTGGTGGATCATGGGAGCAGATGTTCACCAGCTGTGTGGAGCTCCAGAGGTGGCCCAAATGGTTCAGGTCAGGAGGAATGCTGTACTGTCAAGTAGCTTTTTTAAGTGATAGAACGTGTAACCTCTGAAAGCAATTATCTCACAGCTACTACATCAGAGACAACCCTTGGCACTGAAACATCTGTATCTGGAATAGCTGCAGATATAGGCAATGGATCTTTTGTATCACCTGCAGCTGTTCAGATGGCTGAAACTCTCCAAAAAGGTTTCTGATCTGGAGAACACAAACTGAGCTCATCAAAGTCACAATGTCTGTGACTGTGGTGCATTTCCCCCCACAACCTCTCCGCAGTCTTTGACACTGTGGACGATAATATCCTTCCCCAAAGGTGCCATCATATGAATACATAGGGTTAGCTTCCACACGTGGGTTGACAACAACCAATTCTATTCTCCACTACCTCTCTCCACCTCTCCAGTTAAACATTGCAAAGACTAGATCTATGCCACAAATTTTATATCCTTGACACAACTCCATCCCTCTTCCCAGCCACCGTCTCAGGTTGAACCAGACTGTTGGCAACCTCGTGTCCTACTGGACTCATAGCTGAGCGTCTGACCTCACATACTCTCTTTCACAAAGATCACCTGCTGCCCCCTCTGTAAGAATGCCCAATCGATCTGTCTCAATCTGTTACTGAAACTAGCACCAATACTGTCGTCACTTCCAGACTCAGCTATTTCAATGATCTCCTGGCTGGCCTCCCATCCTCCACACTGTAAACCTCAACTTATCCAAAACTCTGCTGTTCATATCCTATCCCACACCAAGTCTGCTACCTCATCATCCCATCTTTGCCCCCCTATATAGGCTCCTGATTTTCCAATTCTTCCATTTTAAAAATCTCATCCTTGCGTTTAAATCTGTTTATGACTTCCCTCCCTCCCTCCCTATCTCTGTAACCTCCTCCAATCCTACAACCCTCTGAGAACTCTGTTCCTCTGACTCTGAACTCTTGTGCATTGCCTCTCTCCACTCACTTTGCTTCCCCTTTGATAGCCATACCGTCAGCTCTGGAAGTTATCCGTAAACCACAACACCTATCCTGCTTTCTGAAAACCCATCTCTTTGACCAAGGTTTGATCATCCCATTTGAATATCTCTCCCTTTGACCCAGCATTCACTTTTGCCTGATTATGCCTCTGTGATGTACATTGAAACATTTTTCTAACATTATAGACACTATGTAAATGCAAGTTGTTCAGGTTGATTTAACATCGAGCATGTGGCAACATGAATGACATGTGCAGTGGAGTCATTCGTGAACCAGCAGAGCTCTTAGTTGAAAATACATCATCAGCATAGAGAAGCTCACAAAGCACAGGAAGCAAACACTCCAGCAAAACATGTCAAATACGTGCATCATTAACACTGCAGAATGGAACAGAAGCTATTCACTTTGACTATGCCACTCTCTCTCTGTTGAGGGGAGAGATAACCTTCAGTAGCACCGCTGTCATATTGCAGATGGCTAAATGTCTGCAAATCTCTTTGGGCTGGGTGCCCGCCACAGCCACAGCCTACAAGGTGAGCAGTAGACTCCTCGTGTACGAATCCTCTAACATGCCCAGGTAAGTTGACTCTTTTGCAGTTACCCAATGCCTAAAGTTGTCACGCATTAAAGTCATGGCTCCAATATGCTTTGCACTCCTGGATTGCCCACCTCTTCACATTCCCCAGTTCCATTGTGATATATCTGCCAATGTCTGCCTCATCTATTCACACCGATACATTCAGTGCAAATTCACTTCTGTCACACTTTCAAACCTTCCCCTTTGTTAAACTAACGAATGGCAAGTATAATCTGGAGTAAAACACCCACTGCAATTTGACTGCGATGCTGCATGAGTTCATCAATAAGGACCAGATCAAGATTTTAGGCCAAGAAGCTGACTTTTGCTCTCGATTTTTCCAAATGTTCATCACTGCACTCAATGGAGGTGAAAAATAATCTATTTCTTTCTATTGGCATTATGCTCATTTTAACCACATTCCATTTGCTCCAAAATGATCAAACAGATGTAAATATAGCTCCTCTTTCAACTGAGATGAAGAATCTAATCTAAAGCCTACCTTGGATGGCAAGTTTGGCACTGTCCTGTACCCGCCCAAATGGGTTTGATGCTCTGCAGATGTAAACTCCTTCATTTCCATCTTGTATATTTTCTAGTCTGTAAAGATAACAAACAACACAATTTGATGTCAGGTAAACATCATCCCCAAAGCAGCTGAACACACAAGCAACACAAAGCACAGCCATTACTCCATTTCAGTTCATTATTTGATCATTTGTGTCAGCCGTGCCTCAGTGCTGGCTTTCTCGCCTCTGGGTCAGGAGGTTGTGGGTTTAAATCCCACTCCAAGACTTGAGCACCAAAAAAATCATGGCCAATACTTCAGTGCAGTACTGAGGGAACACTGCACTGCTGGAGGTGCTGTTTTCCGGATGATACGATATAGGGATGATCCTCAGGCACTATTTTGAAGAGCAGCAGGGGAATTCTCCAAATGTCCTGGCCATTTAGTTATCCCTCAACCAACAATTTTAGTCACCACACTTGAAAAATAAAAATTTGCAGGGCTATGGGGAAAGATCTGGAGAATGGGACTAATTGGATAGCCCTTTCAGTGCAGGCACGATGGGCAAATGGCCTTTGTCTGTGCAAGGTGGTTGTATGAATAACCCCCCCCTAAGCTGCACAGCCAAGCAGCAACCCGAAGGTTCCCGTGTACAAGTTGGTCCCTATAAATTATCGTGTACACATGGGCACACAAAATATTTTAAAGGAGCTGCACACTTGAAGGAATAGCCTGCGCACTCCAAAAAAAAAAAAATTAGAGGGTATGCTGACCCCAAAGCTGGAGATTCGGCTCTGGGATACATCTTTGCGCTTGGCGGAAATTGCACCAGGCTGGAGATGTGCCCCAATTGCGCAATGGCATAAGATCTACCACTATGTGTTTCCAAATTCAGATAATATCACTGTATCTCCTATGGCTCTGCCCATGGAAAGTGAGGGTGAAGAGAACTTTTCTGAGTGTATTAGGGATGCTGTCGGTGAGGATCTGCAACTGAGGAAGGTCCATCTATTGGGAGAAATGTGCAACTGCAGGAGTGAGTGCATCACCAAATGACAATGCCCAAATAAGGACTGTGCCACATAGTAACATAGATATATGATAGATAATAGACAGTGAACATCTTCGTAACACTGTGCCAAAAGAATATCCTTGTAATATTCTTGCCTGTCAGATAATAACTGAGGACTCCACACACAAGCCTAGTAACCTCTCAATGGAGGGGCAAAATTTTCATTGAAAAAAAAACTGGCAAACATTCTTTGTGTAAATACAATGGAACGAAGTAAATCACAAAATACTTCATTGTAACAACTACATTGACTAAAATCGCAACTCGTCCAGCCTCCTTTGACAGCATCTTCCAAACCCACCCAACTTCTGCCACTTAGAAGGACAAAGGTAGCAGACGCTTGGGAATACCGCCACCTGCAAGTTCCCGTCCAAGTCACACACCATCCTGACTTGGAACTATATCGCCGTTCCTTCACTGTCGCTGGGTCAAAATCCTGGAACTCCCTTCCTGACAGCACTGTGGTTGTACCTACCTCACATGAACTGCAGTGGTTCAAGGGGGCGGCTCACCACCATTTGCTCAAAGGCAATTAGGAATGGGCAATAAATGCTTGCCTTGCCAGTGACACTCTCATGCCAACAACGAATAAAAAAACCCAGCACACATTATTCAGGCACCTTTCTGTTTCAAAACAAGAACATTCTCAACCAGGTTTTTTTTGTACATTACCCCTTTAACAAAGATTGAATTGTCTTTAAGTTCCATAAAACAGATGACTGGGTCACACGATAAGTATGAATGAGGAAGTCCATTTGGTCCATCTTAATTCATCCCTCTAGAGATATCCCAATGCCCCCCCTCATCCTCCATTGTAGCTTCCAATTCCAAGGATTGTGTCTCCTCTACTCTATCTGCAAAGTGTATTCCACACATTGATCACCCTGCGTGTGAAGAAATATTTCTCAATATCAGTCCCAGAGTTAACATTTACTACTTTGAGGCCTTGTCCCTTTAGTTCTACTTCTCCAGTTTAACTTAAATTAATATTCCAGCTTAACTTAAGGGCGGCACAGTGGCGCAGTGGTTAGCACTGCAACCTCACAGTTCCAGCGACCCGGGTCCGGTTCTGGGTACTGCCTGTGCGGAGTTTGCAAGTTCTCCCTGTGACCGCGTGGGTTTCCGCCGGGTGCTCCCGTTTCCTCCCACAGCCAAAGACTTGCAGATAGGTAAATTGGTCATTGTAAATTGCCCCTAGTGTAGGTAGGTGGTAGGGAATATGGGATTACTGTAGGGTTAGTATAAATGGGTGGTTGTTGGTCAGCACAGACTCGGTGGGCCGAAGGGCCTGTTTCAGTGCTGTATCTCTCTATGACTCTAACTTAGTCTCTTCATGCTCATTCATCTATAAGATGATCTCTTTGACCCCCTCATTTCAAAGCTGAATGAAAGCAAAGTTGGGCCTTTACTTAGACATCAGTTGAGATTCATTAAACTACTCAATCTTTAGACTTGCAGTTTGATATCTGAAGCCCTCAAGAATCTTACATCGTCACGCAGTACCTGGCCTCCAATTCCATAGAGAATGCCTGTTGTCGGGAGAAAAGGCTACCTGAAACAATTCATTATCTTACCTCAAGACTCCTTTACTAATTCTGTGATTTGGCGGCAATTGCCCTCCCTCCTTAAACCACTCAATCCTGGGTTTTGGGTGGCCAGTTACTGAACAGGCGAATTCCACAGTGCTGCCAACATTTCTCACTTCAATCTGCGGTGATACTTTCACTGCTGGGAGAGCTGATATGATAAACAGTACAAAAAGCAGGAAAGAGTTACATGTTGTGATATTCCCTTCACAAAGTTCCCAAACATTACCACTTAAACATCCTTTTCTACTACCAACTATTCCATTCCAAGCATGTAACATCAGGACTACATTAAACAACACATGGCCATCTCATCCATTCAGTCAGTTGCCATTCTGTAACCTGCATGAGAGGCAGTATTAGACAGCGTGGGATCCTCTGTAATGAATTGGAATTCCACAAAATTAACCTTTTATGCCTGAAGATCGAGCAAAACAAGGTCCAAATTCTAGTCCAGAGCACGATATATTTACACAGTTAGCTTCCATTTTAGAAGTGGAAATACAGAACATTAAAAAAAAAAGTATCAGATGCAAGCAACAGAACCAAGTTTTTTAGTTTGTCAAATAATATATATTTGAATTAGGATTATACACAGATAAGATTTTCATAACTCTTGGTACAATAACCATTCAGAAATCACTCAGCAGGTCAGTCTAACAGAGGAGAAAACGCTGAACAAATACTTTTTATACAGAGTGATTGGCTTATGTATTTAAACTACTCAGGAGGGGTTCAGAATACCAAGGCAATGGTACATTAATACATTAGTATGACGGTGTATGTGTCCAACTGGAAAAAAATACTGCATTTGAGAATGATAGTTGGAAACTGTTGCGCTGAGAGCTTGTGAGGAATCCGGAGTGTGTTTTTTTGCTGATATTGTTGCAGATTTGTGGGGTTTTTATCCAAAGGGCAATGGTGTCAGTTAGCATTTCAAGCACAGAATCATCAAGACCAATCAAATCTCCCCCCATTCACTTCCTAGGTGACATGTTGTACAGATGTCTGTTGCAAATGCTCAGCATATTAAAAATCGTCAGAATGCAATCAAGTTTCTTCCTGCGGGTCCCACAATTTAGAAATTCAATGTTTTTCAGTATTTTCTGCTCCTGTTCAGACTAAATTTGTTAACCAGCTGTGATACAAAAACTCATCTGACTATAATTCTATTTCAATTAAAACCTAATTTGGCAAATGGTGGCACAGTGGCAATGTCAATGAGCTACTAATCCAGAGGTCCAGGCTAATGCCCTGAGAAAAGGGGGTTCAAATTCCACCATGGTAGCTGGTGGAATTTAAATTCAATTAATTAATAAAAATCTGAAATTGAAAGCTAGTCTCAGTAATGGTGCTATGAAACTATCATCGATTGTCGTAAAACCCATCTGGGTCACTGACGTCCTTTAGGGAAGGAAATCTGCCGTCCTTATCTGGTCTGGCCTACAAGTGACTCCAGACCCACAGCAATGTGGTTAACTCTTACATGTCCTCTGAAATGGCCTAAACAAGCCAGTCAGTTGTCAAGGGAAATTAGGGATGGGCAACAAATACTGGCCTTGCCAGCGACGCCCACATCCCATGAAAAGAATAAAAAAAAAACTACCAAGGCTACCAGGGAATACAGTTAATATTTATTTTATTTATTCTAAAAACTCAAAGCTTAGTTTGGGCTGTAGACAATGATTATCAGCTGATGTCTTTGTTCAATGGCAAACTGAAGCACAACAGTGAAAACAGTGAAATTTAGAAGGATGTTATACAAATGTGGCTTGTGTTGGAAGACTGCAGCCACAGGATGTTATCATAAGTGTGAGAAAGAGGCCAGGAGGATATTCAGAGGATGATTATACAGTGACTTCAGCAACTGCCGAGACAACGGTTTATCACATAAATCCAAAAAACCCAAAATTTATTCCTTTATACATTCAGCCTAAACTGAATAAAAATACAGGCTGGCTGCTTGGTGAAGACTGAAGCAAGTTTGACTTTGTGTAGTAACAGTGAAATGACTATGGGCAAGTGCAGCAAAACTGGCTCCATTGGCATCTGATCATGTGGACATGTCCTTCTTTCACACGGGCACAATATGATTGGGGTACTTCGGAAGAAGCAGTCAGGCATCCACATCTCACTGGGATGCCACCAGGGAATCTGCTGGGACCATCTCCTTTGGGAAGACGAGCCTCAAGCGAAACAACAGCCGCCCAAGTGCGATGCATGACCTCCCCCTGCAGATCGTGGGGTCTGTGAGCTACCAGTAACAGGGCACAGCCCTCTTGTGTAGCCTGGCCTCGCTCCCCTGTATGTGTCAGCTTGGACGATCCCTAGTGGCAAACCCTGGTATAAATAGAGAGCATTTGAGCAAAAGATAAATAAAAGAATCAGCCTGCACAGAGGCCCCTGTACCAGCAGAGGACAACAACAACAAAAATACAAGAAAGGTCTTTAAAAGACCGGGAAACACCCACCTGCAAAATTGTCAGGCTTTTAAAGGCTCTCCCACCTGTAGGTCTACCCAAAGTTTCCTCAGTTATGCTTGGGCTGCAGCTTCCTGCAGGTCAGGCCGGAGGCTACCTTACCCCCTTATACACAGGACAAACCTCCCACCTGCTTGAGACGGGAGACGCTTACATTTGTTCCAGGTCCAACCAGAACCAGCGGTGGTGTGACAGAGCCCATTCTTGCCAAAGTTCCCAGACTCTACCGCCCAATCAACAACCCAAATTGGACACTAAGACAGCAGAAATTCAGCTCCAATAAATCCAGGAGTCAAGTCAACAGATAAACATCATCTTCATTTTCTATGCTTTCCATTGTGTGCTAACAGCAGCTGAAATGTTGAGGTACTTGTCGGAATATCCTGTAACCTTGTTAAGGGGCTATTAGAAGGTTATTGCTTCAAATTCAAGGTCAGCACAAGAGCTACTTCTGTTGGCCTTGATCAGATGACCTTTGACAATCTCAACTCAGTAATAAATCAACCTAATTTTTAATTTGGGGATATAGAGTGAGAGACTCCAAACATTGGCCTATAGAATCAGAGAGAACAGGTGGTGATTCGGTTCAATGTGTTTGTGCCAGCTCTTTGAAAGAACTATCCAATTATTCCCAATCCCCCTACTCATTAGTCATAGTCCTGTAAATGTTTTCCCTTCAAGTATTTATCCAATTTCCTTCTGAAGTTTACTATAATGAACAAAGAGACGAATGAGACGAAAATGAACTAAAATAAGACATTTTACTCACATCTCACATTTACTGTTGCAATTGCATCACTTTGACCAACTTTGTTCTTCACCAGGCATCGGTACATGCCCGAGTCTGATACCACAGCTAGATTGATCTGCAGGAACCCATTGCGTGTGACTGCCCGGCTAGGCAAGCTTCCATTCACCTTAGACCATTCATACTTTATTGGTGGAGTTCCTTGGGATAGACAATGTAATCGGATGATGTCACCCGCCCGTACGGTGACAGCCTCAACGTCAAAGGTGGCATATGGTGGAGCTGAGGAGCAAGGTAAGTCATCATTACTGCAAAGGTGACATTTGATACTAACTTGACACTATATAGTTAGAAATTAACTCTGTACAGAAGGATTGTGGGTGGTTATGTGTTCACTTGTGGAAGATAGTCTCATAGTTGGAGTTGTCCATAGGTCTTCTGCTCTACTAAACCCACATCTCTTTGAACAGTATCAACCCATCACTGAGGCCCTCCTGTAACAAGTACCACCATCTCAGCTATTCTACATGGTCTTGATACACAAATTGAGTGCGTGCTTCAGCTCAAGAATTCAAAGCCTCATGATACAATTAATAAAGTTCAGATTGATGCATTTGGTAGGACTCTCACCCCGAGTGAGAAAATTGTGGGTTCAAGACTTGAGCATATAATCTAGGCTGGCATCACAGTGCACTACAGAGGGAGTGCTGCATTGTTTAGAGTCATAGAGTTATACAGCACAGAAACAGGCCCTTCAGTCCATCGTGTCTGTGCCGGCCATCAAGCATGTATCCCATTTTCCAGCACTTGGCCCAGAGCCTTGTATGCTATGACATTTCAAGTGCTCATCTAAATACTTCTTAAATGTTGTGTCCTTCTCTTTGGCATAGTTCAATAATTCAGAAGGATGTTGAAATTCCCATAGCACTATCTGAAGAAAAGCAGGGAGTTATGACATCCTGGCCAATCACCTTCTCTCAACCAACACCAAGAAACTGATTGATTATTTATCTCATTGCTAATTGCATCATATTTGTCTTATTTATCTACAGAACAACAGTCAACGTCCCTCCAAGGGAACATCTTGTCTGTGAACTGTTTTGAGATTTTTTTTTTTTTAGAGATTTGATAAAGTGTTATATAAATACAATTCTTTCTTCTCATCTTTGTTACCAGGAGTTTAAGACAGGGCTGTTGTTGTTCAGTGCCATCATAATACTTTCTTGTGTTTCTCTTATTTGATTGGTGAAATATGACACGATCGATGCCTGTTATATCTTTATTGGGAACAAACCCATTATAAGATATGGAAAAACTGCTCCCTTTAACTAATGGTACAAGGACTAGGGGACACAGATTGAAGGTTTTGGGCAAGAGATGCAGGGGTAATGTGAGGAAGAACTTCTTTACACAGCGAGTGGTAATGACCTGGAATTCGCTGCGCACGAGGGTGGTGGAAGTGGAGACAATCAATGATTTCAAAAGGAAATTGGATGGACAGTTGAAAGAAATAAACTTGCAGGGCTACGGGGATCAAGCGATGGGTGTGAGACTGACTGAATGGCTCCGTGGAGAGCTGGCATGGTCTCGATGGGCCAAATGGCCTCCTTCTATGCTGTAAATGACTCTATAACTTTACTGTAAGTGGTTAAAGGATTGCAAGGTCCAATAGCTCCCATTAGGTAAACTAATAGTGTGGGTAGTAAATCAGTAGCTAAGTGAATAAAAGAAATTGCATTTATATAGCAACTTCTATGATTCTAGAATGTCCCAAAGTGCTTCACAGTCAATTAAATACAACGATGACTACACTTCAAAAGTAATATGGGAAGCATGGCAGCCAATTTGCATGCAGCAAGATCCCACAAACAGCAATGGAACAAATAACCAGAGAGTTAGCTTGAGGCATTGATTGAGGGATAAATATTGGCCAAGACACCCTGAGAATGTTCTCATCTTCTCCAGATAGTTCCATGGAATCTTTCATGTCCATTCAAGAGGGCCGACAGGGCCTTGGGATTTAACGTTTCATCCAAAAGAAGGTATCTTCCTCAGAATTGCACGTACGTGTCAGCCTGGATTATGCGCTCAACGCTCGAAGGAGAGGCCATAACATTCTGACTCAGCAGTGAGAATATTAACACTGAGCCAAGGACAACAAAAAACAATGAATTACCTTTTGGAATGCAGTCATGCTCATATGTAAGCAACAATAGTATCTCATTTGCACTCAGCAACAAACAGCAAATGAGACGAATGATCATTTAGTCGTTTTTGATGATGTTGGTTGAGGGAAGAATGAGGACAATGGTCTCGGAGAGCTCTCTGCTCTCCTATGGATAGCGCCGTGGATGTTTAACACTTAAAGTCAGAGAGTCATTTACAGCATAGAAGGCGGCCATCTGGCTCATAGAGTCCATACTGGCTCTCCACCTGAATGACTGGAATAGGCAAATGGGACCAGAGCTTAATGTCCCATCCAAATTGTGTCACTGGCAGCACTCCCTTATAGAGTCATAGAGTGATACAGCACTGAAACAGGCCCTTCGGCCCACCGAGTCTGTGCCGACCAACAACCACCCATTTATACTAATCCTACATTAATCCCATATTCCCTACCGCATCCCCACCACTTTCCTACCACCTACCTACACTAGGATCAATTTACAATGGCCAATTTACCTATCAACCTGCAAGTCTTTGGCTGTGGGCGGAAACCGGAGCACCCGGTGGAAACCCACGCGGTCACAGGGAGAACTTGCAAACTCTGCACAGGCAGTACCCAGAACCAAACCCGGGTTGCTGGAGCTGTGAGGCTGTGGTGCTAACCACTGCACCACCCACCACTAAGACCTCTTATTGCCACCTCCATAACATCGCTTGACTTTGCCCCTGGCTCATTTCATCTCTGCTTAAACCCTCATTCATGCCTTTGTTACCTCCACACTTTACTATCCCAATGCACTCCTGGGTGATCTCCCACATTCTACCCTCATAAACTTAAGTTCATCAAAAACTGTGCTGCCTACATCCTAACTTGCACCAAGTCTT